>NC_134483.1:409005811-409060811 GCF_040206685.1 Ascaphus truei | reverse complement strand
AGCCATAAGATATGATTCTCAAGGGGAAGTTCTTCTTAGGAACACGTTAACCACTACTGTTGGTAGTGGATTAAACATAGGTTAGACAATAATATTTATATTTAAAGTATATAGTATCAGATGTCAACTAACAATTGTACAATTCATTATGGTATTTCTGTTTCTTGGAGCTTTTTTAGAGACCAATACAAAAAAGATATGATTTTTTTTTAAGCTGTTTCATAGTACGATCAGGTCAACTTTTATATGTAAATTGATGGCATTGAGCATGGGTTAAAAGCCCTGGCTCCAGGTAGATCAGTTTTTGAGATAATAGAGAAACTTCTTATTCACATTTAACACTAGGTCTGTACATTCAGATGTTTGTACAGTAGATTCATTGGTTATTCTAAATCAGGTGTGGCTGTGGATTTCAAATGGGTAAATTTGGAACCCTGTGCAATAATGTACATCTTTACAATAATTTGCTAGGGAAGAAGTAATGTGCATGTACACTTATAAACCACAATTAACCTTGTACTTAAAATGGTTTAGAAAAAAAAGGTGTATACAAATTATATAAACCAGATTTTCTTTCAGAGTTTTGTTCATTTTTAGTTTTACCCTTGTGTGTGTTGAGAGAAATGTGTTAATTATTTTTTCCTTAATGTCTTTACCTTTTGTTATATAACTGAATGAATGCAGTAAAGAGGGGTGGCTACTACTCCAGTGCCTATTCCACGGGAAAATCCCCAGGTGAGCCATTCGATTGTGGCTTTCTATCTTGGCTTTATCAGCTTACCTGCCAACTCGCCTCTCTGTCCAACTTCATGAATCTGTTTGATCCTACATCTGAGGTTCATTATATAAGGGCATTTGTACATTGTGTCTCGTTGAAATGTAATCATTGGAAGAAATAATACATGAAATATGTCATTACTGCTTTGTTTCTGTGTGGAACACCTGTATAAATGGCTTGTATAAGAAAGTGGCTACATGTATGTAATGTATGGGACATTTATGTGGCATATATGAGAACTATATGTCACATAGTGTACATATATTGCAAACTACATACATATAACATATTAATAAGTGCTCCTCTGAAATAGAAGTAAACCTACTATGTTGGCTCTTATTAGTTTTTACAATATTTTATACTATGTTGTATATTACGCATGCATCAGTTCATTTAAATGCGAGAATGAACTGTTCTCACATACTGCAATTCTAACACAATAGTCTGACAGGCACTGAAATACTGAACAATAAAAGCTGTTAAAAGAGCAGGAGGGATTAGATCATATGCAGACTCCTAGCATTTGAAACTTTGTGCTAATTTAGTGTTTCCATGGCTATCAAATGCCAGATTAGTAAATATCCTTATTAAAGTATCAAGAACTTGCTGTCACTTAATATTTGGTCGTTTTTCTTATTTTTGTTGCTGTAGAAACCAAAGCTTTGGATATTTTAGCATCTAGACAGGGTCCTTTCCACTTCGATAGGTAAATGGAACAGAACAAAGATGATTATAACATACTATGTGATCTCATGTTTATTTGTGTAATTACTCTATTTTAGTCAATGGAACTCCGAGCAGTCAGTTATCCACACCAAAATCAACAAAATCCTCATGTTCATCTCCAACCAGCCCATGCAGCTTCCGAGGGCTAAAGGTAGGACATCAGAAGAATGTACATTGTGTGTGTTGTTATAATTATTATTATTATTATTATTATACTGTAGTCTTTTTTAGATGGCATACAGTTAATTTAATAAAATTAATTCTGTCATGAAACTGAGGGATTACGTTTCTTTGTTCTGGGAGCAAATCAATACTATTATCCTCTGCTAACAAAGGGGTTACAATGTTTAAGGAGAATACATACATTCTGATAAATATTCAGGTCAGGTGTGTGTGTGTCTTTATCTCTCTCTGTTTATAATTGTATTTATTTAGCACCAATAATGTATGCAGCGCTTTACAAAATGACAATACAATTATTACACTTATTATAAACACTGGGGATATAGCTGCAGCCGCCTTTATCCTAATGCGGCCGTATCGGCGCACCTCTGATAACCACGGGCAGATGCAGTATTTTTTTTTTTTCCGGAATATGTTCCGGTATTTTAGCGCTCGTAATATTAGCATTTTATTAGCTCTGTCTGCAATACTGCAATACCGTCTAAAAACTCGGGGGCGTTCGCGAGCTGTTGTCTTCAAAGTCTAATACTTTAGCAGTTCAACCTACAGTATGTCAGTACACAGTCTGCGTGTGCACGTACAGTAATTGTAAATTTGCATATTTATACATGGATGTGCAGTGCTGTATGTTACGCCGGTGCTGCCCGCAGACCAGACCCGTCCCCTGAGCTTAAGGGGGAAGTGGTAATACACGCACCCGCAGCAAAGGGAGCGTGTCCGGAGTGTGGTATAAAGTGTTGCCAGGCCAGGTGTGGTAATGTAGACAATTTTTGCCGGTACCGGTTGTAGAGATAGAAAAAACAGGATATTCAGCGCTCGTGCTGTGTGATGGTGTGGATGATCCCTTTGCAGCATGTACATAAAGCGTCTCCCCAGAAACTCTCAAATCTAAGTGAACCCCCCTTAAAAAGGGGGGAGGGCACCCTGAAATACAAGATAATAAAAAATGCACAAATGCGCACCAGGGATTAGTGGAAGGTAATTTATTAAAAATACACACAAACTCTGAGGGGATCCAACCCCACCTCAGAACAGCTGTGCATCTGGACGGCTAAGTACTACCCAGGAGAGTACCTGATGGTGACTAAACCCTAAGCTGCACAGTATACAAATACAGTAAAATTTATATAAAAACACATGAAAGAAAAAAACAAACATGAAAACAACCTATCATCAGATTTGTATAGAAACCGCCATAAGGTTGGGCACTGGCATTTGTGCATTTTTTATTATCGGTTGTAGAGATAGTTAAGAATGCCTTGCCGAGGTCAAGGAGTGGAGAGCGGAGATAGGTTGTAGTCCAAGCCGTGTTCGAGGGGTAGCAGAGTGAGCGTTGTCCAAGGAGTGCTGAGATCGAGAGCCAGAGGGGGTAGTCGTACGAGCCTTGTCAGAACCTGTGAAAACACTAAGAGAATCCTGAAGTACTTCCATGCAGAGACTATGTCGAGCAAAGACTGAGAGCAGATAGGAGCTAGATAAAGCAGGAAGGTCCAATTAGGAATGGAGGCGGGACAGGAAGAGCTACAGGGAGACACTGCAGATTGGTAAAGGCATAACAGGCCAGGTGAGACTTGTTGGTAACCTGAGTATGCCCGTGCAGCATGCGGGGGCAGTGCCTGAGATCCGGGGGACAGGAAGAAGAGTGTGCAGAATGAGCGCGCTCTGTAACGTGTGTACGCGTGTGGACCGAGCCAGTGGATGGTGCAGGTGTGCGCGCGGGAGGGCGTGGGCGCGCCCGGCGCTGAGCAGAGGAATCGCCGAGGGGAGTGATACAGCGGCAGGGGCGGGGAGAGAGTGCTCTCTGTGGGGAGCGCGGAGAACGCCGATTCCTGACACTGTATGTCTCATTTGAACATTGTTGAAACGCATAGGCGTGTACTATAACAGTATCACATTTCGGCATATACAGCGCTCTCCCCTCGCTCGCCCCCGCACACACACAGGCTATTTACTGCACTGCAGTATTTCAACTTCTTATCTTCTCTACAGTACAGTACACTTCTCCCACACCATTCCTTTGAATGTGTGTCTTTCTGGTTTCAATCACATTCCTGCTTGCTAGCTGATGATTACTGCGCATGTGTCTATAACTTCACCACTGCATTCTTGCGAAGTTCAAGAGTGAGTGACCAAAAAAATATATATATATATATATTTTTTTCTCGTCATTTTTTATTTTTATTTTCTCCACAAGCCTGCCTAAACCATCTTGATATTACGATATTCAATCTGTGCTGTAGCTTTTGACTGCACATGGTTGATTTGTGTGGTTTGTATGTATTTGGGGGTGTGGGGATCAAATTATTATGATGAACTGCCTGTTGAAAATATGTCATGTCTACGAACTACAATACAGATAATCCTTCATGCAGCTTTAGCCCCCTCCCCCCCCCCCGCAGACACACACAGGGCTCGCTCAAGGATTACAACCTCTTATCTACACCTCTCCACAATCTCAGGCACAATTTGCTCTTGGAAAAAAGCTTTATTCATGATTCCTATAACAAGAAAAGAGAAGTGCTCAAAAAACTGCACACTAGTACAGTACAGTGCATAAGGCAAAAGCGTGTGACTTATTTTACCTTCAAAGATGACAATGCATCCTGGTCCACGCCTAGAGATGGCACCCATGCATCTTCACTGGGTGTTTTGGACGCAGCTTCATAGATATGCAACCTTTTTTGTGGAATGCAAAGGTGGCAAATCTCTCCAACGATACAGTAGACTCTTCAGTGAAGATGCAATCCTGGAAAGTTTCTCCACTGTCGATGCATGCCTGGGCCTGGACCACTCTCTTGATCTTGTTAACGTTCCTTATCATAGGGTACGCTCTGTAATGACAAGGAATAAATAATTTTAGCGGTACAGTACAGTTTCCTAAATAACACTTTTACCTCCTGTACTGTCCAGTACTAACCTCACACGTCCATATTTCCATCCAATTCTGCGTCTCATCTTCTTTATGCTGGTCTCGGATACAGTGAGATTGTGATTTTTCAGCAGAGTGTATTTGACCCTTAAGGCACTCTTCTCATCATTCTCTTCACTTATTTTGTCGACAAGAAGAGTTGTCTCCCTACAGTGTACAGAAAAACAACAATCCGGTAAGTTACAGTGCAGTAGGCCACAAGTACAGCACATCATTTACTGTAAACAATTATAGATGCAGCAAAATAAACAATAATAGATATACTGTATTATATACTGTAGTTATATAAATATACTGAAATAACTATAAAATTATATAGATCTATACTATATAGTTATATTAATATGCAGCAATATAAACAATAGATATACTGTATTATATAGTTATATAAATATACTTACGCGTTAGTTACCGTTGGTGTCCTCGTGCGTTGTTTGTTTTTTCCGTGTGCATGATAGCACACGGTGGTTAATGGCACAACGAGGCCAGAAGCAGCTAACCAGCGTTGGATATCTCTAATTTGTTGTCCGCTCGTGTACATCTCCTTAATTCTCATGCTGAGATCCTTTGAAATCTTTTTAACAGGCATAACTGCGAGTAGAAAGAAATACAAGCAGAAGAAGGTATATTCGATGTTTAGTCGATGTGTATTTAATGTGCAGTGAATCCACAAAATGGATGGTGTATTTATACGTTAATGACTCACATTAGAGTACGCCCACTTTTAACACCTGTACCTCGTCGCCATGCATGAAAGGTTACACATTTTGCATAGCCCACCACTCGATGATCTGTATCTGAACTTGCCCTTGTCCAGATACTGCATTGTGCCATCTGCTTCCATGGATCAACCCTGATTCTACGGACGCAGGAAGCCACTCGCCTCTGCCGTGCCTATCACACAGAAAAAGCGAAAGTCGGCAGCCGTTTCCATGCCACGGCCAAAGCGACAGGCTAAGGCTAATAGAGAAAACCTTCTGCTGACCCCAAAGGCTAAGGGTTTTAATACACGTAAGCCTTATTATGTCAAGAAGAAATTCGGTGATGTTCACTCAAAGCAAAACAAATTGCAGCCAACCCATCGAACCCGCAGGCCACTTCCTCGATTACGCTTCGACGTCTCTGCCGCTGCTCTCTGGGAAATCTACAGCCCATCTTCTCCACTACTCGTCCATGACGCTACCGCTGGTCTCCTAGAAACCCATGGGTCACTTTCTCCATTACGCTTAGACGACTCTGCTGCTTCTCGCCCGGAAATCCACAGGTCACTTTCTCCATCCCTCTTCGACGACGCTGCCGCTTCTCTCCAGGGAACCCCCATCTCATCCTCCTTAGCACCCCTCCACCCTGATGTCCACAGCACCCCATGCACAAGAACCAGCTCGTTAGACCGCATGCTGAATGGGTTAAGTGTAGATATCCCCGAGAACTCTACTATGCTGGTAAAGATAGATCTTCTTTTAGAGACCATGCTAAATATGGATCAACGGATGGAGAAGATGGATCGACGGATGGAGAAGATGGATCGACGGATGGAGAAGATGGATCGACGGATGGAGAAGATGGGTCGACGGATGGAGAAGATGGGTCGACGGATGGAGAAGATGGGTCGACGGATGGAGAAGATGGGTCGACGGATGGAGAAGATGGGTCGACGGATGGAGAAGATGGGTCGACGGATGGAGAAGATGGGTCGACGGATGGAGAAGATGGGTCGACGGATGGAGAAGATGGATCGACGGATGGAGAAGATGGATCGACGGATGGAGAAGATGGATCGACGGATGGAGAAGATGGATCGACGGATGGAGAAGATGGATCGACGGATGGAGAAGATGGATCGACGGATGGAGAAGATGGATCGACGGATGGAGAAGATGGATCGACGGATGGAGAAGATGGATCGACGGATGGAGAAGATGGATCGACGGATGGAGAAGATGGATCGACGGATGGAGAAGATAGAGACTGACATAGCGGGGATACATAATTTGCTCGGTGTTCATGCCCTTGTATCCCCGACGCCGGAGCAGGAGGGTGGCATGGATGTGATGAATGGGACCTTCGACCACCTTCCAACAGCAAGCGCACCCCCTCCACCAGAAGAATTTGTGTATGCTGTTGACGAGGAGGATAACATGACAACCCCGTCAAAACCACGCCAGGAGACAACACGGCGACCAAGACAGGAGGAAAGCTTCCTCCCAGACAACCTACCCTCACCCGCCGCCACAAGCACACCCGCTCCCAGAATCCAACCTACATACGCTTGCATCGATACAGTGCCCGACATCATCCTGCGTGAGCTGCCACCGGCACTCAGGGAGAAGTATAGATGATGAGTGCTGGTTTACCCCAGAAGTATGGCATGTTAATTTTTAAGCAGCACGTGTCCTACTTGGTGTACTGCGGGTGGGCCAAAAATGTAAACTATGAAGGAAATCGCGAAAAAAGGGCGCTTCCTGAAAATTTAAGAAGGACTATTGTGGAGGAATTGCGGCGCTATTTTTCAATTTAAGATACTTTAATGAAAATTGTTCGAGACTCCATTAATGGCATTTTGCGTCATATACGGCATCGGCCCTGGAAGGACAATCTGGTGGGGATCGAATTTTCGTGACTGTTCAAATGTTTGTTTAATTTTAGACTTGTTGCTTGTTTTTAAATTATATTAATAAAGAAATGTTTTTACTTACACAAGACCTGCGCGGTTCCAGTCCTCGAGGGCCACGAACAGGCCCGGTTTTCAAGGTTATCCTGAGGGCCGGGCCTGTTTGCTGCCCTCGACGACTGAAGTTGTGCAAATGTAAATGTTTTGACTTTATGTACTTAAATTAAGGAGATGTTGCGTGTTTTAACTTGTATTAATAAAGAAATGTTTTAAACTAACACCATACTGTTGTGCTGTAAATGTTTTGACTCTGTACATGTTTTCACTAGCCGTAAACATAAACCTGTTAATATTTTGAATTGCTGTACACTTTAAATGTTTTTAAATTGTATTTGTAAATAAATGTTTTTGTACTTACTCCACCAATAAAAGAAAATGTTGATTTGTTTTAAATTGTTCCATTGTCTCCTTTTTATACTGTAACAAAATAGTGTTTCTAGAACATACAGTACTGTCCAGGCATACTGTACATCACAAGAGTATTAAAACAATACATGCTGTACGGGTATAGATTACACAGATGTACTGGAATACATGTAGAATAAATGCATACTTTTTATTTTATAGTATTGTATACGGTCTGAAAACAACAGCATACTGTTTCAGGTTTTCTATGAAGCTCTCAGTTACAGTATTCTATCCTAATCAATAACAACGGCCACTAAACTGTAGACTCCGGTACGTGGTTTTTTAAATCCGATTCAGCAATGTGCAGGCATTGTTACACAAAGCGATATTATCCATCGAAATCCCTCCATTTGCCGTTTTCAGCATCAGACAAAGTTTTCTTTTCTGAGGAAAAACAAAAGTACAAGTTTTACTGTAATGGTCAGTCAGTCCCCTAAAGAAGTTCCCTCAGTCAGTCCCACCAATAATTTTCTTGGGGGGCGTCTCCTGTTCACATGCGCCTACTGTAGATGTGATGACACGCATATGCGTTTCAAGAAGGTTCCAATGCGCATGTGCCTAGCTTTCCACCAATTGTGCAGGATCTACCGTAGAAGCTGCTCAGCTAATGATATTGCTTACAGGAGAATCTCTTGACTGTGCATTGATATTGATATTTCAAAAACGGAATAAAATACGGCAACATTACTCACCATAGACTTTGCCAATCAGCTGGCGCCGGACCACTGTCAGTCCCGTATTCTTGATTATACACGTAGTTGACAGGTGCCAGCGGATGAGGCTTGAAATCGCTTTGGTACATGTAAGCTTGCTGGAATCTGTACGCGAAATCCGGCTCAGGCTGCAGGTATCCGGGCGGGGACAGACAGCAAGGGTTGCCGGTCACCAGGTTTTCACTGATGGTCAGACCGTTATTGGATGCTGGCGCAGTCGCTGGCGCATTGCTTGCCAGCGACTGACGTCTTTTAGTTGGTTTTAACATGACCTTTCGCCTTTTGAAGTCTCCATGACCAAAGATACGGGAAAAATCTGGTGATACACACCAATAACACCGGGATCAATACGAATTTCTGCTTTCAGGGGATCCGCGTTGATTCCTGCAGCTGCGTGTCCTGGTCTGATGCTTTTGGTTTCACACAGGCTAGATATTCAAAGAAGGGAAGAGAAAACAAAAAATCCAAGAAAACATCAACAGTTTAATTCTGTATTGAAAATAGATCATTCCGTTTACATAAGTGCTGAACTCACATTTAGAAAGTATAAATTCACCATATACAGAAGCAAGTCTCTGTCTTTGGCTCCGTTATTCGGTTGCGCTCCACTGTCTGGGCCTGCACAGCACGGTGTTTTTCAGTGTCTGACGTCCCCGAACAGGAGCCTCCAAGGAACAACAAGGCTATAAACGACCCCTTCCTAACGCACAAGCACGTTTCATGGTTCAACCACTTTATCAGGGATATATCCACCTGTATTTGATTGTATACGAGAGGAAAAAGGTGATTTAAAGAAATTGCGAAAGACATTATAGAGGTATAAAATTGTCTGGAACCATTTAAAACTTTGGCAGAATTCCAGACTTTAGATCAATTGTTGAGAGAGGTTGGAAAGAAGCGAAAAATAAACCATCGCTGCAAAATAGAAAAAAAACTTGAGAAAGCATAATTATGAGTGTAAAAAACGGAGGAATTGGAGTAGATTTTATAATCAAGATATCAACTATAGAAATATTAGGAATTGGGGAGGAAATGTTTTGTATAGGAGACAGATACCTGCAGCTTTTTCCAGAGTTGAAAGGGGGAAAGCGATTCCTTTTACCATCCCTGAAATTTGGGAAATAATAAAAATGAAAAAAGAAATGTCTCTCCTTTGAGAAATTGCTCTTATAATGATATGCACCAACCCACAAATAGGGCCACGACCAATGAAAACAAATTATTCTCTGAGAGCTGAGGATCCATCATCCAGATCTACAACAAGAGCGAATGAGGAAAAGAAAAAAGTGATACTCAACGTAATGATTGGAAGCCTATTAGAGGTAATAGTATAAAAAGGGCTCATATAAAATCAACGAATTATCCATCCCGATAAAGCAAACACCTAATCGAGAGGTAACTCTCAATGTATTACTTCCTGGTAAAATATTTTATAAATAAATAAATAATCAACATTTTTTGGAGTGGTCATTTTTTTGTAGTAAAGAGAAGAAAGCTGCTTAGGGAAATATATATAGCAGTCGAGATTTGTGAGAAAAAAATATAGACAGCCTCCCCACTTGGGAAAAAAGAGAGAATACATATAAACAAAGAAATAGAGGAGGAGAAAGGTTCGACAATAAGAAAAGAATGCATCTGTACAGATAAATGTGGAGTGTATTTTTAACCTATTCTCCAAGGAGCTTTCTTTGGATCAGAAAAGGATATTTTTAAAGATCTTTATTTTGCCCTAGCATGTGGGACCAATGGGTTCCAAGTGTTTATCGATTTTAAATAAATCTATAAGAATCCTAACTCTGAAAAGGTATTTTACCAAATTAGATGGTAATTTCTCTACTATGTTATAACCCAAGGGAAAATAGTTCTGTTGGAACTCATTGTCATACAGATTTAAAACTTAAATCTACCTACCACCCAATTGTATCAAGAGGCAGCTATATAGATGTGTGTTCAGAAGTTGGTAGACAATGATTTTGAAAGTTTGTTCTGAAAAAGTTTTTTTATAAAAAGAATATTAATAATAATAAAAAAAGATGTTTTAAAAAGTCTTACAGAAGATATAGCTCGTTATAAAACAAGCGGATAACGTAGAGAGGGGAGTGCAGAATAAGGATGACTATATAAAAGAATCTAATAATCTCCATGGCAACTCTTCCTCCTTTTGTCCATTAACTGTAAATCGAACAGAAGCTTTTTCGGGAGTGTTGCAGGGTACATGCAACTACACACGTTGGTTTCTTGACAAGGCTTATTTATTTAGCCTTGAAAGATATACAGCACACAAAACAAAAATAGCTTTTCATCAGCAACAAACGAAAATTGCTTTTTCTTCCGCAAACCAAACAAAACAGTTTCTCTTTTAGCAGACAGTCTATAAATCAGGCAGTTACCCTTTTCCTATGCAGGGGACAGACAGTTCACAATTCAACTACCTTGCTACTCAGACCTTGTTTCAGGAATCTCTTTAGCAATCTCTTTAGCAGCTTACTCCTCACTCCTCAACAGCCAGGGTCCATGTGTCTACAGCCTGGGTTTTAACACACCTTGATTAGGCAGCTGGGATCCAACTAATTGTCCTGAGGTTCCCAGCTGAAGTTAACCTAGTCAGTGCTGCACTGCAGACTAGACATAGGTTTTCCAGGCATATAACTGGTGGCTTTTATTTACCCTGTCACAGGGAGAATTAAATTTTTTTTTTTTGAAGTGAAACTTCCTTACTGGCACCTCATTCGTGATGGGGCAAAAAAGAATTGTGGAGACAGATGAAATGAAACGGATGTGACGTCAGTGCTGGCAGTTGAGGCCGGGCTGTGTTCTGGCTCAGCCCAACCCCAACACTGACATCACACCCGCTCCACAAATCAGATGCGGCGGCGGCGGCGATAGCCGCCGGCGCCGCTCCTAATCACCCCCCCACCCCCCCCCCCAGCCCCACACCCCCCACACACCGTGACATATGCGGCGGCGATAGCCGCCGCTCCTAACGGCCGCTGCCATGCCGCGCAGCCTCTCTCCTCCCTACCTCCGCTTTCCTGCGTCCCGCTGACTGAGCGCCGCCGGGGTCGAGGAGAGGAGCCCAGGGATCATGGAGGGTATCCGCCGCCGCAGCTCCTAACGAGCTCTGCTCCCCCCACCCGCAGCCCTCAAAATTTAATTGCCGCCACTCCTGCTGACCTCCCCCGGCCGAGGCATGGAACGGGGGGGAGGGGGGTAGAGTGAGCTGCGTTCCCCACAGCACCATCAGAAGGGGATCGCTGCAGCGCTCCCCTCGAAGCCAGCTCCTGCTGACGATGACGCGCTGCCCCCCCTTCCCCGCCGACACTGCCTCTGCCCACGCAGCACTTCCGGAGGGGGGGGCCTTTATTAGGTATCTGCCCGTTGCCCGGTGCTGCCGCGTCTCGCCGGGGGGTGGGGGGGGGGGGGCGAGGAGAGTCTCAGGCAGAGCCGCCGCGGGTCCGCAGCTCTGCCTGTCTGTGAGGGGAGTAGGAGTCTCAGGCAGAGCCGCCGCGGGTCCGCAGCTCTGCCTGTCTGTGAGGGGGGGGGGAGGAGAGTCTCAGGCAGAGCCGCCGCGGGTCCGCAGCTCTGCCTGTCTGTGAGGGGGGGGGGTGGAGGAGAGTCTCAGGCAGAGCCGCCGCGGGTCCGCAGCTCTGCCTGTCTGTGAGGGGGGGGGAGGGAGGAGAGTCTCAGGCAGAGCCGCCGCGGGTCCGCAGCTCTGCCTGTCTGTGAGGGGGGGGGGGTGGAGGAGAGTCTCAGGCAGAGCCGCCGCGGGTCCGCAGCTCTGCCTGTCTGTGAGGGGGGTGTGGGGGGGTGTGAGGGGAGGAGGAGAGTCTCAGGCAGAACCGCCGCGAGTCCGCAGCTCTGCCTGTCTGTGAGGTGGGGGGGGGGGGGTGTGAGGGGAGGAGGAGAGTCTCAGGCAGAGCCGCCGCGGGTCCGCAGCTCTGCCTGTCTGTGAGGGGGGGGGGGGAGGAGGAGAGTCTCAGGCAGAGCCGCCGCGGGTCCGCAGCTCTGCCTGTCTGTGAGGGGGGGGGGGGGGAGAGTCTCAGGCAGAGCCGCCGCGGGTCCGCAGCTCTGCCTGTCTGTGAGGGGGGGGGGGGTGGAGGAGAGTCTCAGGCAGAGCCGCCGCGGGTCCGCAGCTCTGCCTGTCTGTGAGGGGGGGGGGGGTGGAGGAGAGTCTCAGGCAGAGCCGCCGCGGGTCCGCAGCTCTGCCTGTCTGTGAGGGGGGGGGGGGTGTGAGGGGAGGAGGAGAGTCTCAGGCAGAGCCGCCGCGGGTCCACAGCTCTGCCTGTCTGTGAGGGGGGGGGGGGGTGGAGGAGAGTCTCAGGCAGAGCCGCCGCGGGTCCGCAGCTCTGCCTGTCTGTGAGGGGGGGGGGTGGAGGAGAGTCTCAGGCAGAGCCGCCGCGAGTCCGCAGCTCTGCCTGCCTTTGAGGGGGGGGGGAGTCAGGAGAGAGGGGGCAGGACACAGAAAGAGAGACACACATACAGTGACAGACACACACACATACATATACAGTATACACACACAGACACACACACTGACTGACACACATGCACACACACTGACACATACACACACACTGACTGACACACACACACACACACACACACACACACACACACACACACACACACACACACACACACACACACACACACACACACACACTGACTGACACATACACACACACACTGACTGTGAATAGGTTAGGGGGATGTGTGAGGTGCAGGGGGGCTGTGCATACGTCACACGGTCACACACACGCACACGGTCACACACACACGCACATGGTCACGCACACACGCACAGTCACACACACACACACACAGTCAGTCGCGCACACAGTCAGTCGCGCACACAGTCAGTCGCGTGCACACGCACTGTCACGTGCACCGTGCACTGTCACGCGCACAGTCACACACAGTCACACAGTAACACGCACAGTCACACAGTCACACGCACAGTCATACAGTCACACGCACAGTCACACAGTCACACGCACACACACAGTCACACGCACACACACACAGTCACAAGCACACACACACAGTCACGCACACACACACACACACACACACACACACACGAGGAATTCACGCTTAGTGCAAATACAAGGGATGTGTACGCATGTTCTAAGTCAAATTTATTTGCGTTTTGTCAATGAAATTGTATTTTGATTTTTAATTAAAACATCACCAATACAAATACAATTTCTGTGACAAAAGTCAAAGAAGTTTCACTTACTATGCGCGTGCACAGCACACACAGCTTTTTTTTTTTTTTAAGGCATTGAATTAAAATAATCAAAATGAATACGACTTTCTATATATTAATGCCCCTGATGACCCAATTTTATACCACATACCAAAGGTACATAAGTGCTTATAATTGAAGGGATAAATTCTCTAACATCTAATTTGTCACATTACTTGGACCTAAATCTCCAAAAGTACAGATGAGGCTAAGCTAACGGTCTTTGGTGACGCTGCCACCCATGGTCACACGAGAGCTCTGGCCGCGGCAATGAAGGATTATCACTGCGGGGGGTCACATTAAGAGGCACGGACCCCTCCACAGCACAATCGTTGCAGGCGCTGTCTCCAGCACCGTGGACATTTTCTTTTTCACCGCTCCGCACCGGAGACAGGGAGTCATTGGTTTTGAATCATATGCAAAAAACTACGTTTATCCTAAACCTCATGGAGGATTTCAAATGGTTGGAGGATTACTGATGGGCTACAGTAGACATGCCGTCTTTATATACGTGTATATGGCATGACCAGGGAGTGTAATTGGTGAAAAGATTCCTGGATAATAATGTAGAATTACAAGAACCCCACAAGAATTTTATCAATGAAGGGATATTCTTCATCTGAACTCATCCTTTTTTTAAATTTAAATTGGACCAATTTTATTTACAGGTGTGCGGAACGGCAATAGGGAGAACGTTTGCTCCCAGCTTTGCAAATATATTCATGGGTATCTGGGAGCAAAACTGTGTGTGGAGCAATAACCCCTACTCTGAACAGATAATTTTTTGGAAGCGCTATATCGATGATGTGCTTATTATTTGGTTAAGATCAATCATCTTTTAATTTATTTTTTTAATTCTATAAATACAAATAATTGAAATCTTATTTTTATTGGTAAAAATGATCTTGTAATTATTGATTTCTTGGATTTACATCTAGAGGTAAATAGTGAAGGGAAAGTTATCATAAAAACATATTTGAAGGACATGGATTGTAACCACTATTTAGCAGCTAGTAGTGAACATTATCATGGTTGGAAGAAAAGTATGCCTTTTTGTCACTTCCAAGGGTTGGGTTAACGGGGTATCGTGGAATGTGATGAAGAAGAGATGAGTTTTGAGTTGGCTTCTGAAAATAGTTAGGAGTGAGGGGCTTGTTCCAGTGGAGGGGGGGCAAGTAAGGCAAATGATCTGAATTGAGAAGAAGGGGTGGGGAGGAAGAGGGGCGTGAGGGTTGTAGTACTCTGAGTAAGAACAGGATTTACAACAGTGATTTATTGATGGGGGTTGCAATTGTTAAGCCTTGGAAAGAGATGTGAAAAGCAAGAGACCTCGATAGAAGTCAACTGATAGACGTCAAATAAAAAAAAATAAAAAAGTTTTGATTCGCAATCTATTGTCCCTTTTATGACTAGGTTTAATGGTGCCATCTGAAAGGATTAGGAACATTTTGGGAAAATATTGCCAAATTTTACTAAAATATCCCATTTTGTCATCCTTTCTACATAGATATAAAAAAAATGATATATATATATATATATATATATATATATATATATATATATATATATATATATATATATACAGGTAAACCCCGTTATAACGCGCCTCGCTATACCGCGATTCGGTTATAACGCGATTTTCCCGTGGCTCCCGTTTAAAAAAAAAAAAAACACACTCACTGCAAACACACTGCTCATTGCTCACACTGCACACACTGCACACACTGCACACACACTGCTCATTGCTCACACTGACACACACTGCACACTGCACACACACTGCTCATTGCTCACACTGCACACACTGCACACACACTGCTCATTGCTCACACTGACACACACTGCACACTGCACACACACTGCTCATTGCTCACACTGCACACACTGCACACACACTGCTCATTGCACACACTGACACACTGCTCATTGCTCACACGGCTCACACTGACACACACTGCACACTGCACACACACTGCACACTGCACACACACTGCTCATTGCTCACACTGCACACACTGCACACTGCTCACACTGACACACACTGCTCATTGCACACACTGACACACTGCACACACACTGCTCACACTGACACACACTGCTCATTGCACACACTGACACACTGCACACACACTGCTCACACTGACACACACTGCTCATTGCACACACTGACACACTGCTCATTGCTCACACCACACACACACACACACACACACACACACATAAATCAGCCTTACCTTGGGGATGATTGGTGAGGCATGTGGCTACAGGGGGGGGGGGGCTGCGTGCCGCTGGGGGTGGTGCTGCGGTGGAGGGGGGTGATGGCTGCGGGGGCCCCTGATGCTGCGGGGGCTGGTGGGATGGCCCGGTGCAGCGCGGGGGGGAAGGTAGGTTGGCGGTACGGCCCGGGGTGGGGGGGTGACGGGGCCCTGCTCTGCGGCGGAGTGGCAGGACGACCCTGCGCTACGGCGGGGCGAGGGGGCCCGGTCCTGCGAGGGGGAGGGTGGTGACGGTGCTGGGGGGGTTGGTTCTGCGGGGGTCCAAGCGGCTGATCACCTGTTCCCCGGGCCTCCCTCTGGCGGGAAGGGGCTGGGAGGGAGAGGGAGGGGGCTGGGAGGGAGAGGGAGGAGGCATGTGGCCCACATGTAGGGCTTCCGGACACCTCTTCCTTCCCTCCTCACTCCCTCCCGAACAGGCACGCGGCGGCCATTTTTATTTTATTTTTAAATTAGCGCGACCCCGTTATTAACGCGGTGGTCTCGGGGTGGACCCCGAGGACCGCGTTATAACGGGGTTTACCTGTATATATATATATATATATATATATATATATATATATATATATATATATATATATATATATATATAAAAAATTTATTTATTTATTTTTTAAAGTTAACTCCTATTAAGAACAACCTCCTCTAGTGAGATAAATCTGGAGAAAAATAGAATGTTAATGCACACACGTTGAATAAAAAGCAGGAGGTTTTTTTAAGTGTGGTTATTGCTCTGACAGATTGATTTAAACATTTTGTTGTCTACATCTGCAAAGGTCAAACAAAGAAAGTCCTCCAATAAATGCGTTTATAATTACTACATTAGTAGTTTATCTTATTGCGTGTCCATGTGGGCTTCAGCATATTGGTCAGACAAAGATGTAAAAACAGAGAATACAAGAGAATGTATTCTGTTTTTACATCTTTGTCTGACCAATTTGCTGAAGCCCACATGGACACACAATTTAAAAAAAAAAATAAAGGTTTTCCCTACACAGTTTCTCTATACATTTAAAAAAATAGTATGCACAGTACCCCGGTGGTCTCACGCTTAAAGGGATTGAATATGCTATTATTGATGACAGAGGAGGTGATAGTGAGCAAATTGTCAAAAAGGGAAACATACTGTATTTTCACATTTGGCACAATGGTACCGGTTAGCCTAAATGAAGATCTTGATTTGGTTCTCTATCGACGGGATTAAATAGTGTGTAAAAAGTAAGTAAAGTATTGATTCCCTTGCTTTAGGTTTCAAGGGTTAACTTTTAGATCTGCTATTGTGACCGAGGGTTTTCCGGCATCACTCATATTTTATATCAAGACTTGGTTGTGTGTGTGTGTGTGTATCTGTGTGTATATATACTGTGAACAATACAGAATTAATCTGCTCCACCATTCCCATGGTGCAATATGGAATAAGAGACACTGTCCCTGATCAGCCTGACAACATGACAGGAGATACTGTATGGCATCGAATAAAAAAGAAAAGCAGATGGCATGTTGAAACAAACTGTCAGTTTGAGCGAGACAGAGGGAGTTCAACTGCCATTCTGAGACAGAGACGCTGAGATAGGGAGTCTGAGAGGCACAGGTGACAGTGAGAGGTGCTACAGAGAGACAGCCTAGCCCTCACAGAGGAGAAGAGGAGGCTTGTTTGCTATAACTAATATAGGCCCCCAAATACTGTATATCCCGGTCTTATTGAAATCACAGGGATGGGCAGGGCCAAAGTTATCTATACTCCACTTTAGCTTCAACAAAGTTCTTTCTTTCATAAAGCATCTTACTCTGAGTTGAGACAGAGTGCACTCCCAACCTCCACTAGATCCGCGATTGCAGCAGCTTGGAAAAAAGCCTGTTACCCCCCTTTAGGTCAAGGGTAACAAACAGAATCAACAAAGTGTTGTGAATGGAAAGGCTGACTGCCTTCCTCAAACATCCTACAAAAATATTCCACAAGATTTGGGAAACCCAGTAGAGATATTGTAAGTGGGGTATGGGGAAAAGTTGGATAGGCCTTTAAGGCTGGGATGGAGAGGCAGAATCGGTGGAGGAAAATACAGAGAACTACGCGATCATAAAACAATAAGCAAAAGCCCCCCCATTTAAATTTTTATGTATAAAATATGTTGTGTAAAACAGTGATTATATGGGGTTCTATGTTACCCTCATGAAAGATTTGTATTTATCCTTGTTTGACATCTTAACAAAAAAAATATTTATAAAAAAGAAAGTGTGCATATGATTGTTAGGGGGATACGGTCTTGGGAGAGAGATTGTATATTTTCTTTATACTGTAGTTTATGCAATAACAATGATCTTTTTGCACCCATACCAGCAGTATTTTGAGAAGTGGTGCATGGTTTTTATTACATACAAGCCACTGCAGACCTTTTCTTACATTTCCACGCGTGCATTAATATATTTATTAGGCTACTGTTGGTTTCCCTCATAAATTTCTCAGCGACTAATAGTCTGCTAACTTTTCAACTGTGCCACGTGGTTAAATGATGCTAGTTAATCAGCATGTGTATGCATTGTTGGTTATGGTAAGCTCAACAAAAAAATACCTGCATTTTTATTATCATTTACTAGAGTGCAGCTGACGTTTGACCAAATAAGCACCAAGGGTGTATGTTACCAATTATAATAAAAGGCCTGAAGTCAATAAGTTCTCATTTTTAATCTGGGTACATTATCTCAATTGTTCCTGTTTTATATTACCCCTCAAATGAGTTAGTAAAGCACTGCTTTATAATGTGTGGGGGAAAAAAACCTTGTGTTTATACTGTATAAGACATTTTATTCACTTTAACAGCTCCCTTAAAAAATAGTCATTGCACACGTATGAACATATCTGTTTCCCAAGTGGTTGGTATAGTCTAATCAATCTCCTATTCTTGCAGATTCCACCACATTGTGAATCCACTTCTAATGTGAATGGCCTTCATGAGCTGCTTAATAGTCCTGAAGGTAGGTATACGACCCAGCAGTCTTGCAAAAATAGCAGAATGCCCTGGGTATACTCCATACTCAACGGTCGCTGATCCTCATGACTAAACATTCATATAATATAAAAATGATATGCACCTATGATATACATGTATATGTAAAATATCAAAATATATACACCTAAAACCTACTAGAGAGCAATGCAAAGACATTAAAAAATGTTTTGGGACATTTAACTAATAAATCAATGGCAGTATGAATGGCATTTTTTTTTTTCCCCCATTTATATATTGAATGCATTTTTTTAATTTTTGGATTTTAGTACTTCCGCCACTGCCTTAGTTTTTCTTCTTCCCAGAGACGAACACGGAGGCTTGTTCTCTGAGCTTGCAAATGTCATTCAAGTTTGGTTAGAGAAAAAAAAGAAATTGATTTTCCAAGACTAGATTTAAGTGCAGCATAACAATGCTTTTCCATTTGTTCAGCTATCTACAATATATTCCAGAGGTACCATGCTTACGCTATAAATAGTAATAGCACTTCTTTATTTTTAGGGTTGAATGGAAATAAATGCACTGGTGCCTCCATTATCCTTGAGAAATATAAAGTGGGGAAGGTGATTGGGGATGGCAATTTTGCTGTTGTGAAGGAATGTGTGGAAAGGTGAGTATTCTGCAATGCGCATTAAAATCAAATATATGTATATTTATGTTGTTGTCAAGGACGAGAGACGTTCCGTAGGGAACCAAAACATCGATTAAATAAAACTTTTGATATGAGGCGAATCTTTGCTTAGTTTAAAGCGGCAATACTTGCTGGGGGTTTTTTTTTTCTACAGGATTGAAACAGGCACCCCCTTGGAGGTAGAAAATGGGTGAACAAAGGCAGTGCACTGCCTACAAATGGTGGAGGAGGCTATTGGTAGCAAAAAAATCCTTTTATTAAATGAAGGGATCAAACATCACCCCTGGATCACCCAGAAAATGCTCACCTACGCGTTTCGGGCCGTGCGCCCTTTATCAAGGTGTATACATATGTAGCCCATGGACCCCGGGGCAATCGCAGATCGGCCCCCCTACTCTGTACTAGGGTCTGGCTACATGACTGTATGTGGTGCATACCGGCTGGCAACAGGAGGGCCTGAGTCTCCCGCTATGGTATGGGGGATAGCAGGAACAGGTTTCTGGGGTGGATGCCTTCGTTCTCTTCTAGTGGTGCAGCGCCTCCATCTCTAGTAAGCCCCAGGAATGCGAGGTGGAATCCTTATAGAGAGTTTCACACACAGGGAGGAGAGATTCCAGTCTCACACACACAGCTTTCTCTAAAAGCAGCAGGTCTTTATTCGCAGTAGTAGTATCAGCAACAATAGCAGAAGTAGCAGCAGACAGGTACAGGGTGTCCACTCCACGCTGATTGCTCTCCTTCAGGATGGTCTCTTCCCCTGCCACCACCCTGGGCCAAGGGCACCCAGGGTGAGGCTGACTCTTCCCTCACCCCCTAAGCAGGGTGAGAGGCATTGGTCCACCTCACTATCTATAATCCTAGCAGCTCTACTCAGAGGCTGCTCATCTCCTTCTCCAACTGTAAACTAACACTGTCACACTGGACCAGCTAGTGTCACACTCTGAACTCTCAGACTCACGCTAGACTAACTCTAAATAGGAAGTGCACTGCTCTTTATGATATCAGCAGGCACTGCCCCCATGTCTCTTGCCTTTACACAGGGTCAGGTGATCTACCTCCACCATTCAGAGCAGTGCTTGAAGTGGGGGAAACCCATGATAACTCCTGGCAGCCTGTCCTTACCAGGGCTTATACCATGAGGAGGAAAGAACTATAGCCCTATTTCTTACCAGGGCTACACATACTAAACAGACAAACAGATATAAATACAGGCGCCATTCGCGCCATGACTGTGACGTCACCGCTCGTATAACCAATTGGAGCGCTCCCCCTTCGTAACCCGGTCCTGATAGGACCAAAAGATCGTGGATCAAATAAACTTTATTAGTTCCCCAAGAACAGTCGGGACAACCATGGGTATGGAAGCGGAGCTTCCGATTGGTCATTGGAAATGAACCTTGAACAAGAAAACTTTAAGTAAAAAAACACAGACACGAACATTATTAAAATTGAAATTAGAAAAATGACGTCACCCTATAAACTACACAAATCCCCATACATAAAATAATGTGTGCTATACCTAAAGAAATGAAGATATATATATATATATATATATATATATATATATATATATATATATATATATATATGTAGCCATGTGTAAAATTGGTGTACATATCTCTTTCTCATGCTGGCAGTAAACCTGGTAAGTATGCAGGATTGCCAGTAGTCATCATGGAGGTTTGCCCTCAAACCCTGGTGAGGTGTCATATGTCCGAAAGGAAGTGACAACATGCTTGGTGTCCACCCTTAGTGACATCAGAGATGTGCCTGTTCCTGAGGTGATATAAGACACAGCACTGCCTAAAGTTAGTGGTTCAGTTTCCTGTTGTTGTGCTGCCTCTGTTCAGTGAGAGGCACATGAAGGTCTGCAACAGTGTTGCAGTAGTCTCATGCTAGCTGTGAGTCTGTGCAGCTCTGAGCAGAGAGACAGAGAAGCTGTTGAATCTCCCTAAGAGGTGGAAAGCAACTCCATTAGGAGAAGGAGGAACTTTCCAGATGGAGTGCAGCAAAGGAATGAGCGGCTAAGCTGATAGCTGTGAGGGGCAGCTGGCCCATACCACCATGCCAATAAAGATGACCTTGAATAAAGACACTTCACTGTGTGAGTCTGGAATTACTCAGCAGGAGAAGGCATCACCAAGAAGGAGTTCATCAGAACCATCCCCTTGCAGACGCAGGGATCCTGATGAGGTGGAGGCGCTGCACTGGATATAGGTAGGACTCATGCACACTACCTCAGCTGCCTGTCTGGGTTGGCAATCCCCACACAACATCATGCGGGAGACTCAGGAGTCCTGTTGCCAACAGGTGCACCACCAGACACAACCATGTAATGGGGACTGGTTAGACCACAGGGGCCAATGTGAGATTGGGTGGGTCAGGCTAGGTCAGAAAATCCGTTATATATATATATATATATATATATATATATATATATATATATATATATATATATATATATATATATATATATATATATATATATATATATATATATATATATGTAGCCCTCCTACCCCCACCCTAAGTGAGATCTAGGTGGGCAGGTGTATCTGACTACGGACCAGGGTGGTGCTGTACCTGGTTTGTAACTAGGAGAACCGAGCTTCCGCCACGGGGAACCTGGGGCAATACAATACTATGGATAACTACTTACAATGGGTGCAGCGCCTCCACCTGCGATGGCTCCCACCAGAGGGGGAGTAGTTCCTCGCAGGACATTCAATAACCACATACAACGGAATTGATAATGACTAATACCTTTACTACCGGCATAGCATGAATACAACATCAACACATAGGCGTCGCGGCGGACGCTACCGCTAACTTGCACCACGGCGGGTGCCCACACTTTAGGCGCCACGGCGGACGCTACCACCTCCCCAGAGTGATCCCACCCCATGTCCAGTGCACCCACCCAATGTCTCGCACACCCAGAACCTGTACCAATATGTGTGTGACTGTGCAGTCACTATGTCTGTTGATAGGCCTTGTTGGTGCACATGAGGGTGTAGGTTACCTGCCCGGGCTCCAGCCACGGGTGCCGCTATATCACTGGGGTTGGATCCGCCGGGATATCCTCCTACGCGTGGGGTGAATTCCAGCGCGGATAATATCACCGTACAGCTCCGCACCGTCTCTACCTTAATTAGGGTCTGTCTTCTGCCAGCAGGCCGCAGTCACGCTAGCTGGGCCTCCGTGGAGATAGTCCTGCTCACTCTTAGCAATCCGAGCAAGGGCCGTGATACACTCCTAGCAAATATATAAAGGGGCAAGGTCCCTAACCTAGGGCCTGTCCCTACAATACTCAGCTGGGATGACTCAGGGCTATCTGGGGCATAGGGGACTTGCTGGCCTAGTGCAGAGAGTCACAGACCCCTGCACCCTACCTCCTTCCCCTAGCAGCTCCAGTCACCAACTGCTTTTCTCTGCCTGCTTTGTGCTGCCAGACTCACAGCTCTGCCTCTGACTACCGCAACAATGTTGCAGACCTCCAGGTGCCTCTTACTGACAGAGGCAGCACAGCAACAGGAACTCACTCTAACAACTAACAACGCGCGCTCGCATACCAGAAGGAGGGGGTGAGTGCGCAAGGGGGGAACCTGGCCACATCCTCCCCCTGGTGAAACCATCAACGTCCCCGCTTGAACTAACCCATGCATAACAATATTATATAATAAAAATACAGTGTTAAAATACCACTTAACGATCACTCTAAACGAGATTGTACAGTTCAACAAACATATTTATAACTGAGGCTAGCTTGGCTTTAGCTTGCTGCTGAGACTCATAGTGAGGTGCCCCTAATGAATCATAAGCCACTCTAGTGGGAGGGCGTCTCACTCGCTGGCTCCTGCGAGTCTCAGTCTCCATTTCTTCATCTTGGGATAGACCATCATAGGCTTGAGGCCTAGACTCTCTGGCAGAGGGTGAACCAGTTTGGGGAAAGTCTCTTTGTAACTGAACACTGTCTCTTTGGGGCACAAAACTCGGAGTGGTAGGATCTAACGGTTGGTTACTTGGTGATAATCAGGTACTTGCATAGCAGGCCCATTACCCGTTGCTCCTTCGGGAGGTGCCCACCAATCTCGGTTGGATGTTCCCTCCAAAGGATCTTGAATTGTTTCATCTGTGGGCCCTGAATTCTCGGTAGACTCTTCAGGCTCACTGTCGTTTATTACTGTTTCTGTTTTGGGTTCACTTTCTCCCAGTTGTGGGATAGGTAACAAGTGGTTTCGGTGCCAGACTTTTACCCTGCCATTCACGTCACGTATGCGATAAACAGGGAGGCCCGGCATTTGGGACTCTACTTGAAAAGGCCCCTCTCTCCAGCGATCAGCTAACTTGTGCTTGCCGGGAATCCCTAAGTTGCGTAGGAGAACTGCGTCTCCCGGTTGGAGCTCTCTATAGCGTACTTTGTGGTCGTACCTTCTTTTATTATTGGCATTCAGTCTAGCGGTGGCTCTTTCGGCTAACTGATAGGCACGGTGCAGACTGTCCTGGAGTCTCTGCACATATCGATAATGAGCCATGTTGGGTACCCCGTCGGTAGATACCCGTAGGCGGATGTCGATTGGCAGTCTGGCTTCTCTCCCGAACATCATGAAGTATGGGGTGTACCCTGTGGACTCGTGCCTAGTGCAATTGTAGGCATGCACCAAGGCCTCAACATGTTTACTCCATTCTCCTTTTTGGAAATCTTTCAGAGTGCCTAGCATGTCCAGCAATGTCCGATTAAATCTTTCAGGGAGCGCATCTCCCTCTGGATGGTAGGGAGTAGTCCTTGACTTTTGAATATTCAACAGTGTTAGCAACTCTTTGATCAGCTTGCTCTCAAAATCCCGTCCCTGGTCAGAGTGTATCCTGCTGGGCAGACCATAATGCACAAAATACTTCTCCCACAGCACTTTAGCCACTGTGGTAGCCTTCTGGTCCTTCGTGGGAAAGGCTTGAGCGTATCGAGTGTAGTGATCTGTCACTACTAGCACATTTCCTATACCCTTTGAATCTGGCTCTATGCACAAAAAGTCCATACAAACTAAATCCATAGGCCCGGAGCTTTTGAGATGGCCCATTGGGGCAGCACGGGTGGGAAGTGTCTTCCTATGAATGCACCGTAGACATTTCCTGCAATGTTGTTCAATTGACTCCCGCATTCTAGGCCAGAAGAACCGGTCTCGCACTAAACCCAAGGTCTTATCCACCCCCAAATGTCCATGATCATCATGTAGTGATCTTAAAACGAGACCTTGCATACGCCGGGGTAGAAATAGTTGTCGACGGTCAGATGATTGTGGAATTGAACAACCCTATAGAGTAGGCCGTTATCCATCTCAAACTTATCCCATTCTCTCATGAGGAGGCTCACATCATCGGGAGGAGCCCGTTTCACCAGTGAAGAGTCATTTTTGTGCAGAGCCTCTCGGACAGCCTTAGCCGCAGGATCATGTGTCTGTGCTAGTACCAGTTCCTTCACCGTGAAGATAACGTCTTGGGTTAGACCCATGCCATCGGGGTGGCAGTAAGCTTCTGGAAGGGCTTGAGGTCGACACCCTAAAGAATCCGCTACTCGTAGCTCGGAGAATGCCACTCGATCGTTTACAATAGCAGCAGTGGAACACATAGCTCTCATTCCTGGTCCTGGAATTTCTTCCCAAGGGCCATCGTCGGCGGTCTCACCCAGTCCCGATCTCCTAGATAGAGCATCGGCCCCTATATTGAGAGGTCCAGGCTTATATTTCAAAGAAAACTGGTAATTGGCGAGGGTGGCCAACCATCTATGACCGGTCGTATCTAACTTGGCCGTGGTTTGTACATAGGTCAGCGGATTGTTGTCTGTTCGGACCTCGAAGGTGACCCCATATAGGTAGTCATGTAGTTTGTCAGATATGGCCCATTTCAGGGCGAGGAACTCCAATTTGTGAACTGGATAGTTCTTTTCACTGGGAGTCAAACTTCTACTTGCATATGCCACAGGACGAAGCCCAGTGGGGTACTTCTGGTGTAGCATGGCTCCCAATCCGTGGAGGCTGGCATCCACGTGCAGAATGTAAGGCTTCTCCGGGTCAGCATAGGCTAGAACGGGAGCCTCGGTTAGACTATTCTTCAGCCCCTTAAATGCTTCTTCACAAGCGGACGTCCACCGATCCCCGAAGGGGGTCCTTGGGGTGGTCTTCTTCTGCTTGGGTTCCTCTGGATAGACCTTCAGCAGATTGTTCAGCACAGCCACCTTCTTGGAGTATCCGTCCACAAACCGTCTGTAGTATCCACAGAACCCGAGAAATGACCTCAGCTCCATCACATTCTCTGGTCTTGGCCAATTCACCACCGCCTCCACCTTGGCCGGGTCGGTGGCCACTCCATCTGCGGACACTATATGACCCACATAAGTGACCGATGTTCGACAGAAGCGGCACTTATCCAAGGAGAGCTTCAGGCTTTCTTTCCCTAAGCGATCCAGCACTTTCATCAGTCTTGTCTCATGTTCTTCGAGGGTGGTTCCGAACACAATTATGTCGTCTAGGTATACCAGACACTCACGAGGACACATATCTCCAATCGTCTTCTCCATAAGCCGTTGGAAAGTGGCTGGAGCACCGCAGATACCTTGGGGCATCCGGGTGAACTGATAAAATCCCAGAGGACAGACGAACGCCATCTTCTCTTGATCAGCTGGGCTCATTGGAACCTGGTAATACCCAGATCCAAGGTCCAACACGCTAAACCACTGGCTTCCGGACAGTGCGCTGAGGATCTCCTCTATTCGTGGTAGCGTGTATTGGTCAGGCACAGTACGTCTGTTCAATGTTCTGTAGTCCACGCACAATCGAACAGACCCATTTTTCTTTCGTACCACCACAATCGGTGAGGCATAGGGACTTCCAGATTCGGTCACTATACCGGCCGTTTCCATCTCGTTCAGGACACCACGCACATCCTCCACATCTCTGGGAGCTATACGGCGAGACCTTTCCCTAAATGGCGTGTCATCATTCAGACGAATCGTGTGCTGAGCGTTTCTGCTGCATCCCACGTCCATCTCACTAGTAGAGAAGACATCTCGTCTCTCTCTCAACTGAGCACGTAGCTTCTCCTTCCATTCTTCCTCCAGGGGAGACTCTCCGAAGTCGAATTGTAGTGCCTCTGGCTCTTCTCCCACACGGGCAGTGTGAACGGTCACTGTGTCGTCCACAGGATCCACAGGATAAATTCTACCCAGCCTTTGTCCTACTTCAAGCGGCACGGTATGTAGAGACATGTTCTGGATAGACACGGTAATCTTCCTGGGGACATTAGATGGCCAATCCCGTACTTCAGGTATCATTCGGTATCCCCAATGACTCTCAGACTCGGGAAGAGTCTCCAGCGAAAAGTATCTGTCGCTTTCGTGCCGACTGGGGTACTTGATCAGCGCGGTCCCATGCCTCACTCCCCCTGGTGGAATCTACAATAACCCTCGCTCTTGATTAAAGATTTCGCCATACTCTTCTTCATATGCCACTCTATAGCATTCTTCCCGTAGGCCAGGGGCTATTTTCAGGGATGACAATGGTAGCTCGCCGGCTTCCTGCAGGAATGAGCGAATCACCGACCTCACAATATCTGCATTCGTGCCCAATATGATGGGGGCACTGGGATGTTCTCGAGCCTCCGGGCAGACCAAGGCTTCCACCAGCATGGGATGTGACTTGTTAGTGTTCAATTGCAAGATATCCAGCTTGACCGCCACTATTCCGTCTATGGGGTAATCATCTTTACTCAGTCCCCACAACTTCATCTTTTCGGCTGACTGCAAAGGAAGATGGCTGAGGTGCTGGTCGTAGAATGGACGGTAGATGATGGTCACTTGTGACCCAGTGTCCAGAAGTGCTGAAGAGTAGATCCCCTCCACGACGACTCTTATTACAGCGGTGGGCCCTACTCGGCAGTAAGCATCTGGTTGGGGCGTCTCCTCTATTGGAGGCCTCCACGACTCTTCGGCAACATCCTCGGGTACGGTTGATAAGGACGAGATTGCCTTCCGCACGGTTACGGTGTAGGTCTGGGCCTTAGTGGGTCTCTTGGGGTGCGAACAGCTCCTTGCAACATGGCCCTTCTCGCCACAGTTGAAGCAACGGAAGTCTGGGCGGGGACCTGGACTGTCAGGTGACCTAGGAGCGGACCCAGGCACCTCCGGGGTGGCCGTATCCTTACCGCTCTTGCTTCCCTTTGCTTTGGGCACTGTTGCTTCCTTGGTCTCCTCCTTGCGAGGGTCTTTGGCCTTCTTGGGCGTATGCAACCTAGTATAGGCCTCATGACTCTTCACCTCATCCAGTAGGTCTTCTAGAGTAGGGGGGTCCCCCTTCCGTAGCGCGCATCTGATCATTACTACGATATGGTGAGTGGGTATGGCTCCCCGCAGGAATTGAGTGCGCCTATACTCATTCACTTCTGAGGCCTTGATGACTTGGCGGGAACGTAGATCCCACAAGAGCAATTGGATCCATTGTATGAACTCTGATAGGTCTTCCCCCTCTTTCTGGCGGAGATTGTAATACTTAGTCCATAACTCACTCACATCATCTTCCTTACCGTATACCCGGGTAAGAGACTCCATCATCTGATGTGCGGTAACCTCAGTATGCTGATCTTTATACATCTTGATGGTAGTGGACGCAGGCGGGCGCAGGCACTCCATGATTCGTTGTCTTTTCACCTCATCAGGACAGGTCCACTCTTCCAGTACCTGTGAAGCATATTCCTTCCAAACATCAAAAGCCTCTTCACCGGTGGGGGTAGGTTTTACCCCTGAAAAGAGTTTTAACTTGCGGTATGGCAGAGAGAAAGGGGATTCGTGTTTGGGCCCACCCAGTTGTTGGATGGCCTGGGCTAGTAATTGGATTTCTCCCATTCTACTGGGGCTGAGGTTGGGACTGGAGCTCCGTCTGCTGGAGCGACAATTAGCACAGGATAATACACTGGCCTCATCCCCGCATATACTTTCGGGTGGGGACAGGGACATGCACATACTAGTCTCTAGCAGGTCTGTACTGGGGCTACAGGGTTCGGGTTTTATCGGCATTTCAGGATATATAACAGGACACCCTGAGCTGAGGGCCCCGTGGAACCGCAAGTTGGATGGGCCTTGCTGTGGCGACAATTCACATCCCCCAGTGATTAATACGGTGCACCATGACCCGTCTGGGTCGGAGCGGCGACCCAAGATTCTGGCATCTTCTAAGCCTGGATACTGCATTAGGATTAAACATAGTTCATAGGATGAGGCATTGGCGGGAACTTGTCCTACAGCAAGGGTTTGTGAGGGCGGGACTTGCCTTTTTACCGCCCACGCGTACATCTCTTGGCGGGAAGGTAACGTGTAACCTAACGACATTTTCACTGAGTTCGGGCACCCCAGGTCTGACATCTAAGCAGCGCCTCCAAATGTAGCCCTCCTACCCCCACCCTAAGTGAGATCTAGGTGGGCAGGTGTATATGACTACGGACCAGGGTGGTGCTGTACCTGGTTTGTAACTAGGAGAGCCAAGCTTCCGCCACGGGGAACCTGGGGCAATACAATACTATGGATAACTACTTACAATGGGTGCAGCGCCTCCACCTGCGATGGCTCCCACCAGAGGGGGAGTAGTTCCTCGCAGGACATTCAATAACCACATACAACGGAATTGATAATGACTAATACCTTTACTACCGGCATAGCATGAATACAACATCAACACATAGGCGTCGCGGCGGACTCTACCGCTAACTTGCACCACGGCGGGTGCCCACACTTTAGGCGCCACGGCGGACGCTACCACCTCCCCAGAGTGATCCCACCCCATGTCCAGTGCACCCACCCAATGTCTCGCACACCCAGAACCTGTACCAATATGTGTGTGACTGTGCAGTCACTATGTCTGTTGATAGGCCTTGTTGGTGCACATGAGGGTGTAGGTTACCTGCCCGGGCTCCAGCCACGGGTGCCGCTATATCACTGGGGTTGGATCCGCCGGGATATCCTCCTACGCGTGGGGTGAATTCCAGCGCGGATAATATCACCGTACAGCTCCGCACCGTCTCTACCTTAGTTAGGGTCTGTCTGCTGCCAGCAGGCCGCAGTCACGCTAGCTGGGCCTCCGTGGAGATAGTCCAGCTCCCTCTTAGCAATCCGAGCAATGTCCGTGATACACTCCTAGCAAATATATAATGGGGCAGGGTCCCTAACCTAGGGTCTGTCCCTACAATACTCAGCTGGGATGACTCAGGGCTATCTGGGGCCTAGGGGACTTGCTGGCCTAGTGCAGAGAGTCACAGACCCCTGCACCCTACCTCCTTCCCCTAGCAGCTCCAGTCACCAACTGCTTTTCTCTGCCTGCTTTGTGCTGCCAGACTCACAGCTCTGCCTCTGACTACCGCAACAATGTTGCAGACCTCCAGGTGCCTCTTACTGACAGAGGCAGCACAGCAACAGGAACTCACTCTAACAACTAACAACGCGCGCTCGCATACCAGAAGGAGGGGGTGAGTGCGCAAGGGGGGAACCTGGCCACATATATATATATATATACACATATTTGATAAGAGGGATAAAGCATGTGATGACCACCCTATTAGTATCCACACCATATACTGTGTTGAGATATAGAAAAATACATAAAGTGAATAGATAAACCCTTCTACTTAATTTTAATAATTTGATATCAGTATAATCCAAAACCTTATAAAAGATAAGTGAGATAAAATGAGATGACATAAAATAAAACAGCACCATGTCCCCCTCCTACAGTGATACTATGTATAGAATGTGTTCTCTAGGAGAGGGGTAAACTGGACACGACTTTGGTATAAAATTAAAGACACAAGGAATTATTTTAAAAAGTGTGAAAAGAACAACATCCAAAATTATAATAAATTCATATATAGAGATACATAACATTGTTTTGAAGTCTATATATTTGAGCATGCCCATACTGTGGAATATTAGTATGTTGGCATAAGCGCATATATATACACTTCATGTAAATGAATGAATAAATCTTTATAAAAAGTGTTCAAACCCACACAAGGGACATCAATAATATCACCATAAGACATCATGCCATAGATAAGGCATAAGTCATAGGTATTGTCAAAAAAATGATTTATCCCATGAAACTCATATTGACAAATGACTTTAGGACCTATAGAGGAGAAGACCAAATTACATCATAATAGCCTAAATTGATTTAGATGATGCAAAAACAGGTACAAAAGATTTTTCAGAACAAGTCTAACCCATACTGAAATCCCTTCTTCTAAAGAAGATATGTACATTTAATCTTAAAAATACTGTAATAACTAGGTACTAGTCCCTTGCCCTATTAGGGTATGTTATTATTGCTCACCATCATATTGGAGTGTTCCCAACGGAAGAATTATTATTCAGTATTGGGACACATATATTCTGATGCACCGGTTATCCACATTTTGTATACCCCTTGGAGGCAAGTGTCTCTGGAAGCAGGAGGTCCCAAGAGCTGAAATTAATGGGGTTGAGCTCTGGAGACCCTCTGCTTAAAGCCTGTATTAAAAATGGAAAGAAGAAAAAACACATAGATTGCTCCTTTAAAAAAAATGTGTGTGTGTGTGTGTATAATGTAATATTTCATGTATATTAGGAGAAGTGAATCTCCGTGTAGTGCTGCAGGATATCTTTTAGTTCAAGTCACATTACGGTAAAGATTTATAGAATGTCTTTAATGAGGATCAAGATGAAGTCCGTATATTAAACTGGGATACTAGATCAAATATTAAGTATACTGGGATAGAAACCAATTGGAGCCCTGCAAAAAGCTAGGACAGCACATGGAATCATTAAAAAAAAAACAGCAACTTTTAGATCCAAGTAATGAACAGTTGAAGCAACTTCCATAGGCATTAAGTCAGATAAGGAAATAAACGCTGTACTCATGGATCACTTCTGTTGATTTAAAGCAACTTGGTTCCTCCCTGTGTGCATCCCGTCGAGCCAAATCTGGAACAGTGAAAAGAGAATAACATTGAGCACAGCAAAAATTAAAGAGAACTGGAGGCAGGATCAAAAGTAAAAAAAATACACATGTATTGACACATAATGCCTGTGAAGAAACTGAGGCAACACTGACGTTTTTACCCCCCATAGCTGGCGCTGGATCCTGCCTCCAGTTCTTTTAGATTTTTGCTGTACTCCGTTACTCTCTTTTCACTGTTCCATATGTAATATTTAAATCACATTTACCCACTGGGACAATAACATTCTAAAATGATTTTCCTATTTGCTTCTTCTGTATATGTAATATTGTCTTAATTGATAGGAGAGAATTTTTGCACCTGTTCAGTTTCTTTATGGAACCTTTTTGGTTGTTCAAACTGGTTTTGCTAAACACAAGGCTTTTGACATTGTAAAAATGTTTAACAATTATTAAGAAAACAAAAACTTCTGTCTGCACAGCTTCCAAGATATATTTGTACAACTAAAAGCGATCTTACATTATCTCCTTGTTTGCTTTACAGTAGGGCCCCGCTCATACGGCGGGGTCCGTTCCATGGCGCCACCGGAAAGCGAAAAGCACCGAAAAGTGGAACGAGCGATTTTCAGCGTCTCCTACCCTTCTGCGCATGTGCAGACCCCCCTTCTGCGCATGCGCGAACTCGGGCGCTCTCTCTTCTGCACATACGCAAACTCGGCTGCTCCCCCTTCTGCGCATGCGTGAACTCGGCCATCCACTTTCTGCGCATGCGCAGACCTGGCGGCCCCCTTCTCGGTACCGCCGTATTGGCGGATCACCGCGAAGCAAAACACCGATAAGCGGGGCCCTACTGTATTAACAGTACAACTACTTCTAGAGATGTGAACTTCCCCAAATTCACTTTGCCTATGGTTCACTTGAAATGTTGTTAGAACTTTTTAGTCCAGAAAGTTGGGGCACAATTGACAATTAGACATTTCTAGTAACGTTGCATTTTGGCAGAGAAGAAAATATTGGTTTTGCAGGACGGAGTCGGAGAATGAAGGGAGGAGTGAGAAGATGGGAGAGAGAGGGGTTAAGAGTAGAGTGAAGGGGAGAGAGAAGATAATCTAGGTAATAACTATGAGAACAGAAAAGCCAAACCTGAGAGAAGCACTAGAATTATATCAGACCTCTTGATTGATAAAAGTACTAAAGCTAGACGATTACACATTAATATTTTAAAGACAGATGGATCAATCAAGATCCCATCTCGGGCTTTTAATTTGGTCAGAGATTTTTACATAATGCTGATTTACAAGGCAACATGCCCATGATATCCACTATGACGATGTGTGTACATTGTTATTGGAAACTAAATGGGAACATGCTAATTAAAAAAATGTGAAAACATGTAGAATGAGTTGTACAAATATCTTATCATGTCTTTTAGTTTATTTCTTTAGTCATACAGTCAGGTTACAGAAATGGTTGGTCAATATCAAGCCAACCTTTTGTTCTCCAGTAAATGAAACAGAGGGATTACAAAGGCCACTCTTTAAAAAAAATATATATATATATATATATATATATATATATATATATATATATATAATGTCATTTGATCAGCTGGGCTCATTGGAACCTGGTAATACCCAGATCCAAGGTCCAACACGCTAAACCACTGGCTTCCGGACAGTGCGCTGAGGATCTCCTCTATTCGTGGTAGCGTGTATTGGTCAGGCACAGTACGTCTGTTCAATGTTCTGTAGTCCACGCACAATCGAACAGACCCATTTTTCTTTCGTACCACCACAATCGGTGAGGCATAGGGACTTCCAGATTCGGTCACTATACCGGCCGTTTCCATCTCGTTCAGGACACCACGCACATCCTCCACATCTCTGGGAGCTATACGGCGAGACCTTTCCCTAAATGGCGTGTCATCATTCAGACGAATCGTGTGCTGAGCGTTTCTGCTGCATCCCACGTCCATCTCACTAGTAGAGAAGACATCTCGTCTCTCTCTCAACTGAGCACGTAGCTTCTCCTTCCATTCTTCCTCCAGGGGAGACTCTCCGAAGTCGAATTGTAGTGCCTCTGGCTCTTCTCCCACACGGGCAGTGTGAACGGTCACTGTGTCGTCCACAGGATCCACAGGATAAATTCTACCCAGCCTTTGTCCTACTTCAAGCGGCACGGTATGTAGAGACATGTTCTGGATAGACACGGTAATCTTCCTGGGGACATTAGATGGCCAATCCCGTACTTCAGGTATCATTCGGTATCCCCAATGACTCTCAGACTCGGGAAGAGTCTCCAGCGAAAAGTATCTGTCGCTTTCGTGCCGACTGGGGTACTTGATCAGCGCGGTCCCATGCCTCACTCCCCCTGGTGGAATCTACAATAACCCTCGCTCTTGATTAAAGATTTCGCCATACTCTTCTTCATATGCCACTCTATAGCATTCTTCCCGTAGGCCAGGGGCTATTTTCAGGGATGACAATGGTAGCTCGCCGGCTTCCTGCAGGAATGAGCGAATCACCGACCTCACAATATCTGCATTCGTGCCCAATATGATGGGGGCACTGGGATGTTCTCGAGCCTCCGGGCAGACCAAGGCTTCCACCAGCATGGGATGTGACTTGTTAGTGTTCAATTGCAAGATATCCAGCTTGACCGCCACTATTCCGTCTATGGGGTAATCATCTTTACTCAGTCCCCACAACTTCATCTTTTCGGCTGACTGCAAAGGAAGATGGCTGAGGTGCTGGTCGTAGAATGGACGGTAGATGATGGTCACTTGTGACCCAGTGTCCAGAAGTGCTGAAGAGTAGATCCCCTCCACGACGACTCTTATTACAGCGGTGGGCCCTACTCGGCAGTAAGCATCTGGTTGGGGCGTCTCCTCTATTGGAGGCCTCCACGACTCTTCGGCAACATCCTCGGGTACGGTTGATAAGGACGAGATTGCCTTCCGCACGGTTACGGTGTAGGTCTGGGCCTTAGTGGGTCTCTTGGGGTGCGAACAGCTCCTTGCAACATGGCCCTTCTCGCCACAGTTGAAGCAACGGAAGTCTGGGCGGGGACCTGGACTGTCAGGTGACCTAGGAGCGGACCCAGGCACCTCCGGGGTGGCCGTATCCTTACCGCTCTTGCTTCCCTTTGCTTTGGGCACTGTTGCTTCCTTGGTCTCCTCCTTGCGAGGGTCTTTGGCCTTCTTGGGCGTATGCAACCTAGTATAGGCCTCATGACTCTTCACCTCATCCAGTAGGTCTTCTAGAGTAGGGGGGTCCCCCTTCCGTAGCGCGCATCTGATCATTACTACGATATGGTGAGTGGGTATGGCTCCCCGCAGGAATTGAGTGCGCCTATACTCATTCACTTCTGAGGCCTTGATGACTTGGCGGGAACGTAGATCCCACAAGAGCAATTGGATCCATTGTATGAACTCTGATAGGTCTTCCCCCTCTTTCTGGCGGAGATTGTAATACTTAGTCCATAACTCACTCACATCATCTTCCTTACCGTATACCCGGGTAAGAGACTCCATCATCTGATGTGCGGTAACCTCAGTATGCTGATCTTTATACATCTTGATGGTAGTGGACGCAGGCGGGCGCAGGCACTCCATGATTCGTTGTCTTTTCACCTCATCAGGACAGGTCCACTCTTCCAGTACCTGTGAAGCATATTCCTTCCAAACATCAAAAGCCTCTTCACCGGTGGGGGTAGGTTTTACCCCTGAAAAGAGTTTTAACTTGCGGTATGGCAGAGAGAAAGGGGATTCGTGTTTGGGCCCACCCAGTTGTTGGATGGCCTGGGCTAGTAATTGGATTTCTCCCATTCTACTGGGGCTGAGGTTGGGACTGGAGCTCCGTCTGCTGGAGCGACAATTAGCACAGGATAATACACTGGCCTCATCCCCGCATATACTTTCGGGTGGGGACAGGGACATGCACATACTAGTCTCTAGCAGGTCTGTACTGGGGCTACAGGGTTCGGGTTTTATCGGCATTTCAGGATATATAACAGGACACCCTGAGCTGAGGGCCCCGTGGAACCGCAAGTTGGATGGGCCTTGCTGTGGCGACAATTCACATCCCCCAGTGATTAATACGGTGCACCATGACCCGTCTGGGTCGGAGCGGCGACCCAAGATTCTGGCATCTTCTAAGCCTGGATACTGCATTAGGATTAAACATAGTTCATAGGATGAGGCATTGGCGGGAACTTGTCCTACAGCAAGGGTTTGTGAGGGCGGGACTTGCCTTTTTACCGCCCACGCGTACATCTCTTGGCGGGAAGGTAACGTGTAACCTAACGACATTTTCACTGAGTTCGGGCACCCCAGGTCTGACATCTAAGCAGCGCCTCCAAATGTAGCCCTCCTACCCCCACCCTAAGTGAGATCTAGGTGGGCAGGTGTATATGACTACGGACCAGGGTGGTGCTGTACCTGGTTTGTAACTAGGAGAGCCAAGCTTCCGCCACGGGGAACCTGGGGCAATACAATACTATGGATAACTACTTACAATGGGTGCAGCGCCTCCACCTGCGATGGCTCCCACCAGAGGGGGAGTAGTTCCTCGCAGGACATTCAATAACCACATACAACGGAATTGATAATGACTAATACCTTTACTACCGGCATAGCATGAATACAACATCAACACATAGGCGTCGCGGCGGACTCTACCGCTAACTTGCACCACGGCGGGTGCCCACACTTTAGGCGCCACGGCGGACGCTACCACCTCCCCAGAGTGATCCCACCCCATGTCCAGTGCACCCACCCAATGTCTCGCACACCCAGAACCTGTACCAATATGTGTGTGACTGTGCAGTCACTATGTCTGTTGATAGGCCTTGTTGGTGCACATGAGGGTGTAGGTTACCTGCCCGGGCTCCAGCCACGGGTGCCGCTATATCACTGGGGTTGGATCCGCCGGGATATCCTCCTACGCGTGGGGTGAATTCCAGCGCGGATAATATCACCGTACAGCTCCGCACCGTCTCTACCTTAGTTAGGGTCTGTCTGCTGCCAGCAGGCCGCAGTCACGCTAGCTGGGCCTCCGTGGAGATAGTCCAGCTCCCTCTTAGCAATCCGAGCAATGTCCGTGATACACTCCTAGCAAATATATAATGGGGCAGGGTCCCTAACCTAGGGTCTGTCCCTACAATACTCAGCTGGGATGACTCAGGGCTATCTGGGGCCTAGGGGACTTGCTGGCCTAGTGCAGAGAGTCACAGACCCCTGCACCCTACCTCCTTCCCCTAGCAGCTCCAGTCACCAACTGCTTTTCTCTGCCTGCTTTGTGCTGCCAGACTCACAGCTCTGCCTCTGACTACCGCAACAATGTTGCAGACCTCCAGGTGCCTCTTACTGACAGAGGCAGCACAGCAACAGGAACTCACTCTAACAACTAACAACGCGCGCTCGCATACCAGAAGGAGGGGGTGAGTGCGCAAGGGGGGAACCTGGCCACATATATATATATATATACACATATTTGATAAGAGGGATAAAGCATGTGATGACCACCCTATTAGTATCCACACCATATACTGTGTTGAGATATAGAAAAATACATAAAGTGAATAGATAAACCCTTCTACTTAATTTTAATAATTTGATATCAGTATAATCCAAAACCTTATAAAAGATAAGTGAGATAAAATGAGATGACATAAAATAAAACAGCACCATGTCCCCCTCCTACAGTGATACTATGTATAGAATGTGTTCTCTAGGAGAGGGGTAAACTGGACACGACTTTGGTATAAAATTAAAGACACAAGGAATTATTTTAAAAAGTGTGAAAAGAACAACATCCAAAATTATAATAAATTCATATATAGAGATACATAACATTGTTTTGAAGTCTATATATTTGAGCATGCCCATACTGTGGAATATTAGTATGTTGGCATAAGCGCATATATATACACTTCATGTAAATGAATGAATAAATCTTTATAAAAAGTGTTCAAACCCACACAAGGGACATCAATAATATCACCATAAGACATCATGCCATAGATAAGGCATAAGTCATAGGTATTGTCAAAAAAATGATTTATCCCATGAAACTCATATTGACAAATGACTTTAGGACCTATAGAGGAGAAGACCAAATTACATCATAATAGCCTAAATTGATTTAGATGATGCAAAAACAGGTACAAAAGATTTTTCAGAACAAGTCTAACCCATACTGAAATCCCTTCTTCTAAAGAAGATATGTACATTTAATCTTAAAAATACTGTAATAACTAGGTACTAGTCCCTTGCCCTATTAGGGTATGTTATTATTGCTCACCATCATATTGGAGTGTTCCCAACGGAAGAATTATTATTCAGTATTGGGACACATATATTCTGATGCACCGGTTATCCACATTTTGTATACCCCTTGGAGGCAAGTGTCTCTGGAAGCAGGAGGTCCCAAGAGCTGAAATTAATGGGGTTGAGCTCTGGAGACCCTCTGCTTAAAGCCTGTATTAAAAATGGAAAGAAGAAAAAACACATAGATTGCTCCTTTAAAAAAAATGTGTGTGTGTGTGTGTATAATGTAATATTTCATGTATATTAGGAGAAGTGAATCTCCGTGTAGTGCTGCAGGATATCTTTTAGTTCAAGTCACATTACGGTAAAGATTTATAGAATGTCTTTAATGAGGATCAAGATGAAGTCCGTATATTAAACTGGGATACTAGATCAAATATTAAGTATACTGGGATAGAAACCAATTGGAGCCCTGCAAAAAGCTAGGACAGCACATGGAATCATTAAAAAAAAAACAGCAACTTTTAGATCCAAGTAATGAACAGTTGAAGCAACTTCCATAGGCATTAAGTCAGATAAGGAAATAAACGCTGTACTCATGGATCACTTCTGTTGATTTAAAGCAACTTGGTTCCTCCCTGTGTGCATCCCGTCGAGCCAAATCTGGAACAGTGAAAAGAGAATAACATTGAGCACAGCAAAAATTAAAGAGAACTGGAGGCAGGATCAAAAGTAAAAAAAATACACATGTATTGACACATAATGCCTGTGAAGAAACTGAGGCAACACTGACGTTTTTACCCCCCATAGCTGGCGCTGGATCCTGCCTCCAGTTCTTTTAGATTTTTGCTGTACTCCGTTACTCTCTTTTCACTGTTCCATATGTAATATTTAAATCACATTTACCCACTGGGACAATAACATTCTAAAATGATTTTCCTATTTGCTTCTTCTGTATATGTAATATTGTCTTAATTGATAGGAGAGAATTTTTGCACCTGTTCAGTTTCTTTATGGAACCTTTTTGGTTGTTCAAACTGGTTTTGCTAAACACAAGGCTTTTGACATTGTAAAAATGTTTAACAATTATTAAGAAAACAAAAACTTCTGTCTGCACAGCTTCCAAGATATATTTGTACAACTAAAAGCGATCTTACATTATCTCCTTGTTTGCTTTACAGTAGGGCCCCGCTCATACGGCGGGGTCCGTTCCATGGCGCCACCGGAAAGCGAAAAGCACCGAAAAGTGGAACGAGCGATTTTCAGCGTCTCCTACCCTTCTGCGCATGTGCAGACCCCCCTTCTGCGCATGCGCGAACTCGGGCGCTCTCTCTTCTGCACATACGCAAACTCGGCTGCTCCCCCTTCTGCGCATGCGTGAACTCGGCCATCCACTTTCTGCGCATGCGCAGACCTGGCGGCCCCCTTCTCGGTACCGCCGTATTGGCGGATCACCGCGAAGCAAAACACCGATAAGCGGGGCCCTACTGTATTAACAGTACAACTACTTCTAGAGATGTGAACTTCCCCAAATTCACTTTGCCTATGGTTCACTTGAAATGTTGTTAGAACTTTTTAGTCCAGAAAGTTGGGGCACAATTGACAATTAGACATTTCTAGTAACGTTGCATTTTGGCAGAGAAGAAAATATTGGTTTTGCAGGACGGAGTCGGAGAATGAAGGGAGGAGTGAGAAGATGGGAGAGAGAGGGGTTAAGAGTAGAGTGAAGGGGAGAGAGAAGATAATCTAGGTAATAACTATGAGAACAGAAAAGCCAAACCTGAGAGAAGCACTAGAATTATATCAGACCTCTTGATTGATAAAAGTACTAAAGCTAGACGATTACACATTAATATTTTAAAGACAGATGGATCAATCAAGATCCCATCTCGGGCTTTTAATTTGGTCAGAGATTTTTACATAATGCTGATTTACAAGGCAACATGCCCATGATATCCACTATGACGATGTGTGTACATTGTTATTGGAAACTAAATGGGAACATGCTAATTAAAAAAATGTGAAAACATGTAGAATGAGTTGTACAAATATCTTATCATGTCTTTTAGTTTATTTCTTTAGTCATACAGTCAGGTTACAGAAATGGTTGGTCAATATCAAGCCAACCTTTTGTTCTCCAGTAAATGAAACAGAGGGATTACAAAGGCCACTCTTTAAAAAAAAAAAATATATATATATATATATATATATATATATATATATATATATAATGTCATTTTAATGGGCCTACAAATTAAAGTTGTAATTGGCAATATTGCCAATAAATAATCTATATTCAGTAAAAACATCTAATTAATCCAAACTGTTACCTACTATACAGTTAGTTCCGGAAATAATTGGACACTGATACAAGTTTTGTTATTTCGGCTGTGTACCAAAATAATGAATATGGGCTTAAAGTGCAGTCTATCAGCTTTAATTTGAGGATATTCACATCCAAATTGGAGGAAGGGTTTAGGAATTATATCTCTTTAATATGTAGCCCCCTCTTTTTCAAGGGACCAAAAGTAATTGGACAATTGACTCAAAAGCTGTTTCATGGACAGGTGTGGGCTATTCCTTCGTTATTTCATCATCAATTAAGCAGGTAAAAGGTCTGGAGTTGATTCCAGGTGTAGCATTCGCATTTGGAAGCTGTTGCTATGAACCCACAACATGCGGTCAAAGGAGCTCTCAATGCAAGTGAAACAGGGCATCCTTAAGCTGCAAAAAAAAAGAAAATCCACCAGAGAGATAGCAGGAACATTAGGAGTGGCCAAATCAACAGTTTGGTACATTCTGAGGAAAAAAGAACGCACTGGTGAGCTCTGCAACAGAAAAAGGCCTGGACGCCACGGAAGACAACAGTGGTGGATGATCGTAGGATCCTTTCCATGGTAAAGAAAAACCCTTTCACAACATCCAGCCAAGTGAAGAACACTCTCCAGGAGGTAGGCTTATCATTATACAAGTCTACCATAAAGAGAAGACTTAACGAGAGCAAATACAGAGGGTTCACCACAAGGTGCAAACCATTCATAAGCCTCAAGAATAGAAAGGCCAAATTAGACTTTGCCAAACAATATCTAAAAAAGCCAGCCCTGTTCTGGAACAGCATTCTTTGGACAGATGAAACTAAGATCAACCTGTACCAAAATGATGGGAAGAAAAAAGTATGGAGAAGGTTTGGAACGGCTCATGATCCGAAGCATACCACATCATCTGTAAAACACGTTGGAGGCAGTGTGATGGCATAGGCATGCATGGCTTACAATGGCACTGGGTCACTAGTGTTTATTGATGATGTGACAGAAGCTGCCGGATGAATTCTGAAGTGTATAGGGATATATTGTCTGCTCAGATTCAGCCAAATTCAGCAAAGTTGATTGGACAGCACTTCACTTTACAGAAGGACAATGACACAAAACATACTGCGAAAGCAGCCCAGGAGTTTTTTAAGGCAAAGAAGTGGAATATTCTGCAATGGCCGAGTCAATCATCTGATCTAAACCTGATCGAGTATGCATTTCATTTGCTGAAGACAAAACGTAAGGCAGAAAGACCCACGACCAAACAACAACTGAAGACAGCTGCAGTAAAGGACTGGCAAAGCATCACAAAGGAGGAAACCCAGCGTTTGGTGATGTCCATGCGTTCCAGACTTCAAGCAGTCAATGCCTGCAAAGGATTCTCGACAGTGTATTAAAAATGAACATTTTATTTATGATTGTGTTCATTTGTCCAATTACATTTTGCCTCTGAAATAAGGGGACTGTGTATGAAAATGGTTGCAATTCCTAAACGTTTCATACAATATTTTTGTTCAACCCCTTGAATTAAAGCTGCAAGTCTGAACTTCTATTGCATCTTGGTTGTTTCATTTCAAATCCATTGTGGTGGCGTACAGAGCCAAAATTATGAAAGTTGTGTCAGCGTCCAATTATTTACGGACCTAACTATAGGTGAATGTATAAAGACATGCTCTTCCACAGGTAGAGTAGGATAGTATCCGTGGAGATGGTCATCTCCCCGACATGGACACTGGCTTACCTGCTCTTACCTGCTCTTACCTATAGCAAGAACCAAGACAAAGAGAAATTGCATTAAAAAACAATTCAATCACTAAGCGATATATTTGCATAGTTAATTTTGTGGTTTCTGCATTGAGCATTGATCCTGGTGCCTTTGTTTTGCATGTCTTGATAACATTCAGGATGATATGTAGTATATAGTTAAAAAGTCACAATTGTTTTATTAGCACCTAATCTCCAATGCCAATTGGATACTTTTTGTTGTGAAGAGGATAGTCAGCAAATCGGAGACTGTTGGGGGTCTTGGCAGCTTGATACATATGGGTGTGTTGTAAATTGCAGTTTTGGGCCGTATACAGTATTTGTATAAGAATGTGGAATTGCTCTGTAGAATCTAAGGCATTTGTACAACTCTTTGTTCACGTCCTTGCGCAATTGGTAGCAATTCTTTAAATGTTCTTTCAAATTTGCATTCACTATTCTACTTCATCATATACTTGTGGCCAGTGTGCAGCCATTCATCTGTACGGAAAAACAAGGTGGGTTTCCAGCAAAGCAAAATCAGAACTGTTGAAGGAAGGATGATTATCAATCTTAACTTTAAGGTACTGTATGTCATATACAGAGAATAATGTCTAGTTGGGGCATCACAGCTCTGACAGATGTTTTGAAAATAATTTCCACTACTTGAAATCGAGTAAATGTGTGGGTGGGGAAATAAGTCAACACTGACTGCAGTTCAAGGAACAGTTGTTTAAAGAAATAATCTACAACGAAGTGTGATCATGATCAATCATTGCCACTTGCCATGCTAAACAAGATTGGATACATTCCTGAACCTTCAAATCATTGCCTGAGAATCAGACTCTTTCTTGAAGGAGCTGTTTGGTTTGAAGTATATCCTGATCACCTTCTTGAACCAGGTAAAGTACTATACATGGTTGTGGAGTGTCTGGGTAATAATCAGATCGTTCTTCTCAATGAAGAAGATCCTGTGTCTGACAGATGGCTATTGAAGAGTTCGTGTCTTGTCAGGAGGTAGCAGACAAGCTTCAGAAAGGAAGTGCTTTTAGTTCCTGGTCCTGACTGGTTTGATGACAAGCTGTAGGCACTGATCAGATGTGTGTGGAAGCATTTGGAAGCTTTGCGTAGCATTTCTTTTGGAACAGAATGGGCAATAACAAAGTTGACATCTTCTGTAGGATTGGATGCCTTGAAAAGTTATTAGCTGGTTTACGAACTCTTGCTTCATACTTTAGTCGAACTTTGCAGCTCTGCAGTCTCATTTTTGTACAGTAGGCAACTTATAGGAAAGTTTCTTAAAAATTAGAATAACTGGTTTGTGGTCACTGACTGTAGACTCCCATCCAAGCAGATAGATGTCAAAATGAAGACATACCCAAATTGCTACAAGAGCTTTATGCTCAGTGTGAAAGCAGCAGTGTTCAACTTCATTCAGAGATTTACTAGTGTAAGCCAAGGTATATACTTCATTTTGCTTGGAAACCTGGGTGAGACCTACAGCATTGGGCTTCCATCTAAAATTAGTTAATTGTGTTTGTGGGGATCAAAGTTGGCCATTACAGTATCATTTGATACATTGTTTTTTTGTGTGTCAAAGACATTTGATGCTGATCAGTCCATGACCACGATTGATCTTTTCTCGCAGGTTCCCTTAGAGTGCTGTTTTCTAACCTGGGAGACCGGCCACCCTATGGGAGCCCAGGAGACGTAAAGGGGGACTCAGAGTGACGTAAAAGATACAGTACATGGACGATTTACAAAGAGGGAAAGATTTAGAAGTACATAGAGTGACAAAAAACTTAGACAGTCAAAGAAAATGAAAAAAAAAAGCTGTTTCCTTGTTTGAATAATCCAATTAATATATTCCATATGTGGAATATTCTTTCAAATGTGATGTTTTTGGGAGGCGCTCAATCCTTCATCTTGCTTTCCTGCATTGAATACATAATGGAGGTCCTTTAGGCAACTGCTTTTGGGGGAGGGGCGCAGTTTAGAAATATTGAGGATCACTGCCATAGAGGCTGTGACACTGTGACTAGATCTGGAATACGAACACAATATGTTATTACTACAGGAAATGTCCATGCCTCTAGAAGAATGATGTGTTTGTTTATCCAGTTTCAGGTCATAGACTTTCTTGGATCAACGAAAACACCATTCTCTGAGAACACAGCTGAAAAAAATCCAGCGATGTTTGGTTGTACTTGCATATTGCTGCATTTAATGTCGGGTTTTGGTCTTGCAGTCTCTGGAACACGTTCTTAAGGTGGTCATCATGTCCCTGCTAAGTTGTTCCAAACACCAGTATGTAATCAATAACCTTTAGTTCATCTGGGATGTCTGTCAAATACTGTCCTGGAAAGTCCCAGCAGCAGACTATATCCACAATTGCAGTTTTTAACATTGCAGACCAGCATGCGTTATGAAAACTATTATGTACCTTGAGTCTGGGTGGAGTTCCAGTTGGTGAAACTTGTCAAGTACACTTTGACCCCATTAAGATCAATGATGTCTCGCACTCTGAATGGCACAGTTTCCTTGTCGCATATCAACACGCAACCTCATTTTTACAAATTGCTTTGACGGATTAAAGTCTTTATAGGCCCTGGTCTCATAATCGTAGCCCCCCAAAGATAGTCCTTCTACCCTATAATGGATAAACCTGAGATGGGCAGGCGGCGAGCAGCATACGCCACACTGAATGAAGGTTTAGTTTTCTTGTTGATAGATCTATGTCCAGTGATGAAGAGGCCTCTAGAACAAGCGCATTAATAGATACATATCTCAGAGATCTCGAACATGCATTCACATATGAATTTCTATTGTTCTCATGTATGTATGAAGACAAGAAATCTGTGGCAGAAATTATCTGAGCACAAATAGAAGACAATTTGGTGACAAGTTTTCCAACTGTTAACATTGCTTTTAGAATGAATCTTGTCATTTTTGGAACCAACTGTGAAGGGGAGTGCTCTTTTTCAAAGCTGAAACGTATAAAGAACTGTTTTAGGTCAACCATGGGACAGGAGCAACTATCCTCGCTTGCACTACTCTCAATTGAGAATGAGCTTCTGCTAACAGAGCCGCAATGTTAATGTTTAATGGACATTTACTTAAGTCAGAGCTAATATCATTAAATGTAATTCCGATATCCAACACTACATTGTACTATTATATTATGCTGTTACGCTACTTATTATTAATTCTTGATTATTCAACTTTCCATATCTCACGATTGTATTTAACGTTACATGCATGTGTGTATATATAAGTCAACATTTGTAGATATATTATTATAATAAACAAAGGTTTTGTAAATGAATGCAATTAAAGAAAATTAAGTTTAATTTAGCCGTTTTCTTTTCTCATTTTTGAGTCATAGGAGATTTTTTGGGTCCTAAAACATTTTTGTAAGGATGGGAGTTTAGTAGGCTCTAGGCACTGCCATTGTGCCCAGTGGATTATCTAGGCCTGCAAGAACAGTAGGCGTGAGATCAAGGGTGTTGGTCCCTAAACTTGTTCAGTAATATTAGGAGCTTCTAACTGTTCAAATATTTTTTTCTTAAGCTTGCAGACTTGGTCCTGTATGTGTGTGTGAAGCTGAATTTATGGTTTCACAGTTTGATCAATGTAGAGCTTGATTAAATGTCACTTTAATTTGTCTATGCCTTGAAAAATGTCTGCACATTTCTTTTTAAGCTTTGGTGAGGGTATCTGTAATTTATGTCACTGATGAGCTGTACAAGGCCAAGAGCAACTGCTGTCCTATAGCTGAGAGGTGTCTCCGCTTGATATTCCACTACATACATACAGTATATGCCTACATACCTTACCTTAGATATCCAGCTGCATACCATGCTCTGTTCTCTTATGTATAATAATTTCATGGTTAGTTTTGTTGGCAGAATTTGTTCATGACAAAATTGGAGGTTGCAGGGATGCAAAATTATACACCCCTTCCTTCCACGTAAATATTTATTGCTTCGAAAATAACATTATTGGTGTCTTCAAATGTGTCTAAATAGTAGAGAAAAGATTTCAGTTTCATTTGTTTTCTTGGCAGGTCAACCGGAAAAGAGTTTGCTTTGAAAATTATAGACAAGGCGAAATGCTGCGGAAAGGTAAAATCCCTTCTAGCAATTTTCTTTTAAGCTCCTCTGTTTTCCAGATCTCTACATGAAATATTAGTTAACTTTCACATTTGGGTTTTTCATACAATTGCATCTAGTTCTGGATATGAATCCTACCATGCTTTACAGATGTAGTTAGTGATTTTCAGCAAGTGTCATGCTACCGTGGAATATGACAACATCAGTTATGAGTGTACACAAAAACGTTAGAAAAAAATTAAAATCAGAAAACTCCAAACATAAAAAATACAAAATACCTGTTTTTTCAAGTGTTGGCACATTGAGCTGAAGAAGGTTAAGAGGTTTATTGCATACATCAAGTAAGAGCTTTAACATGCAGATTAGGTTGAGAAACTATTCTTACTATTGATACAGATTTGGCTAACGCTTGAGGAATCATATACCAAAATCATTAAGGGGGTACGGATTGCACTTTTGCGCCTCATAAATTTAAGAAATCAATTTAGAACAGTTAAAAAAATAGATGTAAAATGCACTTTGAGCTGAGGTCGGTAACATTACCACTTGAGTGTAGGAATGTCTGACCTATTTATCCAAATAGGTAAATATGAGCATACATCCATTAAATGGTACCTTTCTTGCATTAGTCCAATTAAAACAGCAATTGTCTATTTTACAGAATGGAGTATTTTTTATTGTTTTAATCATAAACCAGCAGGTTCACCAGGGCTCTTCCATTGACCGCTAATATCCGGGGACCTACCGGTTCACAAGATTTTTGTACTAATTTTGTGCCTGTTCTGAGACAAACTACAATTACAGCCAACTGGACTACAAATATGGACTCACAGTCACCAATGGCAAGTCTTGACATCTATTGATGATGCGGCTTTTGGTTAGCCATAGGAGCCATTTTGAATCTTCCAGCATGCCTGCTGGACAGCCGTCCCGCCGTTCCTGAACACAGGTGGAGCGGTCGGGGGGATCTCAGACGTCGGGGACCATGGTTGAGCTCTGCAGATCCCTCTGGCAGACTAAACCCATGTTTAGGTAGACCAAAAAAAAACGAATAATAAATAGAAGTAGGCGGAACTGTGGCCTTTTATTTAGGAATGCATCTTAATTGTGCGCCTACTGTATGTGTAACAGCTGCAAATCATTCTACACTATAGGAACACATGAATTTCAGCATGGATATTAATGACCCATGGCTGCAATGGATGCTAAATTGCTGCACAGGCACCACCTGGCACATAATACTCTGCAGGAGTATAGACCAAGAAGCATGAGAGGAAGGGAAGGAATTTATAGGAGTTGAGTGAGTTTGTTCTGGGTGCCTGATGATCCATAGGTAATGTCTTCCACCCCATAGTATGCTGAAAATCTTAGATCTTATTCCCACTGAACTAGAGCCCCAAATCAGTATTGGGTCATGCATGTTTGCAACTTTAATCATGCACATAGACAATTGAGCAAATCATTATCATAATTTAAGAGCAGATGATAACGACTTGGTAGCGCCTAACTCTAAATCCCATTGTAATCACAGAAATAACGTACAGTAGACAAAGAGTAAAAGTTTTTACATCGCTGATATTTCTGCGTTACCTTACGAACTCCAACCCTATATGTCTTTATTATACAACATCAACAACAAGCCACTGATAACTAATAGACATTTAAGAGACATACAGTAGACTGCATACAATTAAATTGTTTATTTTGTATGAAATAAAAGAATTTCAAGTTGGCGAGGTCATGCTTACCTCATGGCTTTGTCCAAGGAAAATGCCTACAAGGGATTGCATTGGCCACTATTGCAAGTAGATGTGATATGGAAACACTAGTAGTAATAAAAAGAATAATGCTTTCTCATTCCATATAGAATGTAAATGGTTAATGTTCTTAGCAACATTTTTATTTTCTTCCTTGTCCAGTACAGCAGTACACACACAGGTCAGTGTAACTCCTCCCCCTAGGTATGACAGAACAAACTTTGACCCGAGATGGTATACATAAGACCAGTAACTTCCTCCTCTGGTCAGTGGGTTTGTAAGGAATTTAGATAATGTAGCACAGATAATGAGACCCACCCAAAGTTTCTGCTTGAAATTAGAGTTTATTTACAGGGAAACCCTCTGTGTGTATTGCTGTGCTGGACAAGGTTAAAAAAAAGAAAATGTCACGAAGTAAATTTTAATTTTTCCCCCACCATATAGCAGTACACACGTGGGAAAATCTGCCAGCAGTATTCACCCAAGTTATGGAGGGAGAGAAAATATTTTATAGTATTGCTTGTAAGAGTTGCCTCTGGAGTTTATCATGTCTGGCAAATGTATGAATGTCACACCAGGTTGCTGCTTTGCAAGATTCTGCTGGGGATGCATCTGCCATTGCTCTTGTACAATGGCCTTGAATCTTGTGTCTTAGATGGTTTTGCGCCAGTTTCCCTACATGGCATTCTTATTGTAGTATCTGTAATCCACCTGGCAATTGAAGGCTGTCTCCGCTTTCTTTATCCTGAGAAGAAAACAAAGGGCCTGCACAATTTTCGCTAGGAGCTGGGTCTTTCTAGATGGATCTTTAAACATCTGACTTGGTCTGAGGAATGTAAGTGTACTTTTGTAGGTGTGATGTATTAGAACAATATAAAGGTAGGCTAGCATCCTAATACAGGGGTGCTCAACTTTAGTCATCAAAACAGTTCAGGTTTTCAGGATATCCCAGCTTCAGCACAGTTGGTTCAATCAGAGACTGTGATTGAGCCATCAGTGCTGAAGCTGGGATATCCTGAAAACCTGATCTGGGAGGATGTGGGGGGGGGGGGGGCTTGTGAACTGGAGTTGAGCACCCCTGTCCTAATCTAGGGCAAGAAGGATGTTACCCTGTATCAGAATTGTGGAATGGTGTTTACTACGACTTTTTGTCGTGATGAAAGATATGGGAGGTTTAAACGAAAGCTTGCAGCTCTCCTATCCTAGCTGATGTGAAAGCAACTAAAAATATTATCTAACGGCAATATTTTAAATTGAACTTAAGGAAGAGACTCAGATGGTGAGGAACATGAAGCTTAAAGTACCAGATTAAGGATCCTCGTGGATATGGGTCTTTGAACAGGGGTCCTACTGTATTTTTGAAAATAGCCTTCACAAATCTTATGACGAAAGGATGATACGCATGGGATTTTCCTGTCAAGTCACCTATTGCCATGATCTGTGCTTTAACTGATAGTTTTCAACCTTTTCCAAAACCTGCTTGAAGGAAATCCAAAATCTTGGATAATGTAATTGTGTCTGTTTTCTCTTGTTTTTCGGTAGACCTGTTTATCAAGATTGACCATACTCTGCAATAATGTACACCTTGGACATTGATGTATTTTATGCTTGAAGAAGAGTTGCTGCTATGTCTGAAGAAAGTCCCTGAGTCATTAGTTTTTATTTTTTTTTTCCTTTCATGTTCCAAGCGCACAGGTTCCAGTGCCTGTGTGGGTTGTGGGTGTCATGGGACCTTCTGCCAGCAAACCCGCCCTCTTTGGTAGTTGCCAGGGAGGTTCTAATGAGAGATTTATGATCTCTGAGAACCAAGCTCTCCTGGGCCAAAATGGAAGAATGGCAATTACTCTGGATTTGTCTTTTTCGATCTCAAATAATTGGTAGTGGAGAACATTGTTCTCTGCCCACTGCAGAAGCTACCTTGAAAATACTGCTGCTTCTGGTACCTCCTTGGAGGCTTATGTAAACCACAGTAGTGGTGGTGTCCATTTGAACTCACATTGGTTTCAATATCGATAGGAAGGATGCTCTTAAATCCAAGATATGTGCAGGCAGTGACTTTGTGTCTGGTCAAAACACCTTGTACACATGTTTTTTTTTCTATGCGTGCTCCTCATCTGTACTTCCTGGCATCTGTTGTCCGCACCATCCATGGCAGGCAGTGAAAACCCTCTGGGTAGATTTGAGGTTGTTCTCCATTTCAGGGATTGTACTGTTATTTTGGAAAAGTGAAACTCATGATCTAGTGCACTTTGTTTTTGTTCCAATTCTGGAGGAGATGCTCCTGAAAATATTGCATGTGGAATCTTGCCTACAGTATTGCTTCCATATGAGCTGACATTGGACCTAATTTATTCATGCAATCTTTTTTCTTTACAGTAATTCATTCATTTTTTAAACTATTTTTCTGATTCTGGAGTCTTGAAAGAAAAAAACACTGTATTATTGTTGTTGAAGCTCAAACCCAAGAATGTCTGCCAATGGCATGGTCTGAAAATATTCAAGAAACCTTCTCCAGATGTAATGTCAGCAGTTCCCTTAAGCGGGCTATGATTAGCCAGTCGTCCGAATATGGTACTAGGGAAATTCCTTCCAATCTTAGGCCGAGTCCATAGAAGGACAGGCCGTGCTGAGCCGTGCGGACGCTCCGCGCTGAGCCCCTGCATCCTCAATGAGGATGCCTTGAGAGGGGGCTCACGCGGGCGTCCGCAGGCGTGCTGACGAGTTGGAGTTTTCAGCCGAGTGCCAAGCTGTTTTTCAGCGCGCTGTCGGCTGAAAACCTCCAATCACAGCACAGCAGTGTCAACGTCACGGCGCCGTGACGTCGGCGCCGTGACGTCAACGTCAGTGCGTCGCGGGCAATTGGCCCAGCGACGTCACTGCCCCGCCTCCCTCAGTCTCCCCCCACCTCCGATCGCGCCCGCTGGCTCGCCTGCATGGGTATGAAATTGTGCAGATTTCAGCAGGCGAGCATCAGCGTCAGCGCGGCTCGGATCTCCTCACCCCTCTATGGCCCGGGCTTTAGGGTGGCTGCCAAAACACTCATAATCTTGGTAAATTCTCTGGGACAGAAGACAGAATGAATGGCTTCATCCATTCCGCTCAGAAAAACTTTGGCAAGCAATGCAGATTGGCACATGGATGTATACATTCTTGAGATCTATTGATGACACAATCTTTGTACTGGAGGATTCTTATGATTGAATTGAATCACTCGTAGGCAATGTGCCTGATTACCTCTTGAGTTTTTCATGACCAAGAAGAGATTTGAGTATGTGCCCTTCAACTTTTGTGACAATACGGATGAGTGATATAATTTGTGTTGAAAGGCTTGACCCCTGATGGGGTCTGTTTCCAAGCACAATGAGTGGTCTGTTTCCAAGCATAATGAGTGAAACAATCTGCCTTCTACTACATAGTTTCTGGAACCTTGGAGTCAGAATACATTGGGATTTTACTCTATTCAGATTCCTTCTTTTTTTAGGGGAACTACTACTGTATCTTGTCTGCCTCAAATACTCTGTCAAATCTGGCTCGGAAGGATCTAAAATCTCTAGAGTGAAATTTGGATCCTCTGGAGATTGGCATAAGGAACCTCATCTGACATCTGTTTTGTGGTAGGAATTTACTTTTTCTCCAGAGACCTTATCAATTAATAGGTGTAATTATGGACCAAAAAGACATGAACCATTGAATGGAATTGCACATAGCTTAGACTTTGAAATTGTATCTGCCAACCACGGTTTTTGTCATGGAGACCTGCAGACAGTAATTTTAAAAGTTTGGAACTATGTAGTAAGTCTAATGAGGGGAAATTTATGTTTCACAAAGAAATTCCACTGGTAACTTTATAGCTGGAAACCTCTTGTGAATTTTTATCCTGGAATGCCTGATCTTGGAACCTCAGCAATCCAGGCGTCTACGATTATATTAATGCATTCTGTGGCTACAGCTGGTTCATAAGGCGCTCCTGCTGCTTGAAATTAATTCTGAATCGAGTTCTCCATTTTTTTAAATTCATTGCAGTGATAAACTGTCATCAAAAGGGATAGTTGTCTTCTTGGCCAGGTATGATATAGGAGGATAGACTTTCAGAACGGCTTGCCAAAACACTACATCTTCTTTAAATGAGTACATCTGCCGAGAACTTCGTGTCACCGTCCCTTTTGTTTTCCGGCTTTTGCTATTCTTTTTGGAAGATGATTTTAATTGTAGTTTGTACCAGAAAGAAACATTCCATCTTTCGTAGCACTATGAACATGGCATCTTGCTTTTTCATTGGCTTCGTGGGATCCTCTATTTCCATCTGTCTACAGTACATCAGAAAAAGAATATGGATATTCACCTAACTCGTCTTCTGCTTCCGAGAATAAATGGTCTCTTGAGTATAATTTGTCTGATTCTCACACTTGTGAATATGAGGGATCTATAGAAGTAAAATTAGAATTAGAATGAGAAGGATGTTACTGTATATAGAGGATTAAAGCCTCAAACAGTGGAATTGTGGTTGAACTTCCTCCACATTTACAGATTCAATGCACTCTTAGCATAATTTCTTTTTATACATGTCAGGAAGGGGCATGTGACACATAACGTATTCCAAATGTTTGGTTGACCCAAAAGACCCGTCAGAAGAGTTAACTTCTCGATTTCCCCCTGGATTGTGCATAATTACTAGAATAAATGAGGCGGGAAAACAGGCATTAAAATACAAAATGCATATTTAACACAAAATAATATGCTGAATATGATTAATAATGTATACAGGGAGTTGTAATGGAGCAAACACATTCATATTAGCCCACAAAGATCATATTGTTACCAGCCAGAATGATAATGAAGGATGGAAATCTGTGCACAGACTTATAGTCGATCTCCTGCAGAGAGGCAGTAGCAAAGCTGAGGCTTACTGCAAAAGCAACCCGGTATTTAAAATATAGCACCAAAAAAGCATGTGACTGCATTGATGAACCGCGTGTCAGTGACATCTTATTTGAACTTTTATTTAATAAGAATAGCACAAATCATATACGGGAACAAGGTGCAGAATGAAGAGGGTGGAGGGGAGTACAAAACAATACATCAGGTAAAATAAATATGTTCTACAAGTCACCATAGAGAGTAAATGAAAAATGATGATTTTAACATACAGTAATACAAGAAATTGGGAGCATCACGAAGTAGATGGTTGATCCAGTCTTACTCATTAGAATCCAAATATAGGGTAGGACCAATGTATAGCTCAATGCGGGAATAAGACTGATGTGTATTAGAGAATAAAAACTAGTCCCTCTGCATATGGGATGTAGGCATCTACCTACTGTATCCTTGACAGCTTAACTCAGCAATAATTAACTATCCCAATTAAAAAGAAAATGCATCACATTTGCATACCAGACAATTTGATACCTGAATGAAGTACATGACCTAGAAAGGAAGACACTTGAGCAGCAGAATCATTCTGACATTTCACTGACCTTGTAGTTTGCAAAACTGGTCACATTTCACTCTTGGTTTTCGATTTCCTCTTTGCACACTGAGACGCCTTATTATTTGTTTGTTTTGTGTACACCTCTTCATACAAGAATATAATGCGAGTTCAGGAAGCTGGGAAGGACAGTTAATACTAACAGGCACAACCATCTACATTTGAGGGCATACTGTAGATTCAGAAAGCTCCATTTCACACAAATGTGAATCAGTTCTGCTCTGCCCTGGAGTGTTACTCCCATTGCGTTTATTCACCATCAAGGCACAAAAGCACTGAAATTAACGAAAGTATATTCCAAACTCATTTACAAGATTTTCCGCATAATTTCTATGCGGTAGATTATATAGATAAAAACAGATATAGTTGTGAAACTGTATCACCTAATCTGAGGTGAAGTAATTGGAATTGTTTGGCATATTCCAGCAGCCACCAAGTTTACAACTTTATCTGCATATGTATCTGTATATTTTTATGCTGATGTATGTTTTCACTCTTTTTGGAATAAGGTAGACATGCATAATAAAAAAAGAACTTGGGCTAGATCTATAATCACGAAACAGAGCGTCTATTGTGTAGAAAATGGATATGGATGAAGCTAAAAAATAAAGAATTATGAGAGAATATTGTTACACTGGTGTCTACTGAGAAGTGTCTCCAACCCTGAAATATGACTTGATAAAAATCATAGAGTTTTCATAAAACATTTTATTGAGCGTATAATAGATATTGGGTGATGCAAACCCCAAGACACACGATCTCGGTTGCAACAACTTTATGAACACAATCATTTGTCATTGTGACTTTTAATATATTGTAGCACACTGTCAGCCTTTTAATGCACTAAGACACACTATGGAGAGCAAAGATATATATATATATATATGTATGTGTGTGTGTGTGTGTGTGTGTGTGTGTGTGTGTGTGTGTATATATATATATACTATATATATATACAGTGTTCGACAAACCTATACATTTGCTCGCCCCGGGCGAGTGAATTTAACCCCCGGGCGAGTAAATATTGGCCCTAACAGCACACGTTTGGTACTAGGTGGCGAGTAGATTTTTTTGTGTGGCGAGTAGATTTTTTGTAGATTTGTCAACCACTGTGTATATATATATATATATATGTATGTATGTATGTATATATGTATATATATGTATGTATATGTATATATGTATATATGTGTATGTATATGTATGTATATGTATGTATATATATATATGTTCAAATAACGGGGGGAAAAACTGGGGGGAAGGATGGGAAAAGAAAACCTCGCATCTACTTCTTCCATAAATAATGCCACCATAGGCCAAAGAAGTATCCTGTTAGTTTACATAAGTAAGGTATGGCGGTGCTCACGGGTTGTGAATAATATTGAAAGAAGAAGAAAAAAGTAACCCGTATGGGAGCACTCAGGTATGCAAAATATTAATTACTTTATTTATTTGACACAATGCAAAAAAAGGAAATGAATAAACAGTACATGATTAAAAACACTTAAAAAAGAGGCATGGACCCCTGTCACGGTTGCTACCCTAAAACACTAATAAGCAGCACTAGGGAACGACATGCATTGTCGACCTAAAGCATAAGTAGAATAGTGACTCAAAAAACACTAGGGTAAATCAAAATAAATCACAGTGGGTTATTGGGTTCAAAAGGTACCTATACAGAGCTAAGAATGATTCACACTATACGCAAAAAGGTAGACTGATCAAAATATAAGTGACAGTCACCAGGCATCACACATCTGCATGAGTGTACAAAAATTTGACCAGTACC
>NC_134483.1:408990811-409000811 GCF_040206685.1 Ascaphus truei | reverse complement strand
ACTTGCACACGAGAGTGTTGTTAATCAGGAACATCTTTATTAGTACGGTGGGCCAGCTGCCCTCCACAATGGGGTGTATCTAGCCCTCCATTGTTCAGCTGCTTCCCTCTGAAAGGTTCCTCTTCCCTTAATTGGTGGGTTCCCTATCTCCCCTTTAGGGAGATAGTCCCTGTGCCAGGTCCCTGGTCACAGTCTTATAAGCTGTCTCCTCCCAAGCCTGCACTCAGACTTGCTCCTTGTCTCATAGCTCTTACATAACACTCCAACAGCTTTTCTCTGTCTGCCTTGTGCTGCCAGACTCACAGCTCTGCATCAGACCACTGCAACAATGTTGCAGACCTCCAAGTGCCTCTTACTGAACAGAGGCAGCCAACAACAGGAACTCAACTAACTTTAGACAGTCTGTGTCTTATATCACCTAGGAACAAGCACATCTCTGATGTCACTAACCGTGGACACACAGCATGTTGTCACTTCCTATGGGACATATGACACCTCACCAGGGTGTGAGGGCAAACCTCCATGATAACTGCTGGCATGCCCATAACTTACCAGGCCTTACTGTCAGCAGGAGAGATGACTGCAGCCATTTTACAGCATGGTTACATATATATGTGTGTATATATGTGTGTATATGTATATACACGGTATTCACTTAATATATACAGTAGTTGGCTTCTAATTGGGTATAGTGGGGAACAGTATGCTCTATTTAATTTCCCTGTTATCCCTTCAGTATAACCCTTAAGTATAGTTGCTGTTTAGGGATCAGGGGCTATTATTGATTTTCTATGCCTACTACTGTACAGAATCTAGCGTAAATAAACTTGTGAATCCATTTTATGAACTATTAAGTGTGAGAAAATCTAATTCAAAGGTTTTACGTGTCGCACATTTCCATGGCACTGGATTTTAGCAAGGTTTTATGTATTCTTTATAGAATGAGAGTAATTGTGACCAATGTTTTCTGTGTGCTATTGTTTTTATTCTTCTAGTCTTTTTCAGTTTGTATTAAACACATTAGGTCTCGCCCATGGTTCTAGCGGGCGGAGGCGTGCTGAGGCTCAGGGAAAGCGGGTGTTTTCCCTGGTCTTAGACAGCGCGCTGCCCGGAGCGTGTCGGCGGGTGGGCCAGTGACGTCACGGAGCTGGTTCGCCCTCATTGGGCGAACCGCTCACGTGACCGGCCCTGCGCTCCGGCAAGCAGGAAAATTAAAAATTTCCCTAAGACCTACGCTTCCGCAAGCGCGCGGAAGCGTAGGCGAGCCCCTACTAAAGCCGCTCTCATTGCGGCTGTAGGGGCTCAGTGCCGAGCGGAAGTGCGCCTCAGCGTGCCTCCGCCCGCAAGCACTATCCATGGATGCGGCCTTACCCTAGATATCATCCAGAATTTTTCTGGAAACAATTAATGAATCTAATGAAACTGTCACCTTTTCAGGATGAATCTGTGCACCCATGCACAACTTACTTGTCCTACTGTATATTAATTACGTTTTACTTCTAGGGTGGTGATTTATTTGATGCAATCACATCTTCAACAAAGTATACAGAACGGGACGCTAGTGCAATGGTGTATAATCTTGCTAGTGCTATGAAATATCTTCATGGTCTTAACATTGTCCACAGAGACATCAAACCTGAGAACCTCCTGGTAAGTAACAAATCATGTGGTGCTACCTGTTATAAATGAGAAATACATCTTGCTTGCAGAAAATTTTACAATTGTTACTAAATCTAAATTTAGACATTTAGGGTGGTAAAATGTGTCCGAGAAGTACAATCATGTCAAAGGTAAACTGGATCAATTGGAGCCCAAAACGATCCTTAATACATTTTAGATTTTACAGTAAAATGTTATCCAATAATAGGGAATAGATTCGAAAACCTATGCCGTACATTACCACAAAGTCTTGTAGTAAGTACCCCAAGGAATCTTGAAGAGACCCACACACCTTCTATATCTATATAATCAAAAATCTTGTTTGAGAGTGTCTGGAGACCATTTGCTTTGTCCGTCGGTCCGCATGCCCTCCCACGGCTCTCATCGGCCGGCGTGTCTGCCCCCCCTGTGTCCCGCCCCCCCCCCCCCATGGCTCTCATTGGCCCCCCAGAACACGCTCTCTCTGCTATCTCCTCCCACAGGCCGCTCCCTTCCCCGACTCTCACATCCTCCCAACTCTCACCCTTCCCCGGCGCTTTACCTCCCACAGACCGCTCCCTTCCCACGGCTCTCACCCTCCCCGACTCTCACCCTTCCCCGGCGCTCCCCCCCCTCTCCCACACAGAGCACGCTCTCTGCGGCTCTCCCCTCACATAGGCCGCTCCCCCAGCTCCCCATCCCCGAGAGCGCTCCTCCGGCTCTCTCCGCCTCTCCCGTGCAAGGCACAGCACCTCCTCACCGGAGCGTCTCAGCCTCGCCTGGCCACTCTCTTCTTCTCCCTCTCCCTCCTGTCTCCGGCTGAGTCCCCCTGCCCCCGGGTATCAACCCCACCCTCGCACCACCGCCTGGCCACTCTTCTCCCTCTCCCTCCTGTCCTGTCTCCCGCTGAGTCCCCCTGCCCCCGGGTGTCACTCCCCCCCCCCCCCCACTGCCCCCTGTGTCGGTCCCCCCTCACATTCCCCGGTGCCCCCCTGCCACCTGCGTGTTCCGAGCCGTCCAGCGGCCTGGCGGTGCACGCACGCGCAGCTGCTCACGCTCCTCGGGTGGCTCACTGTCCTCCCGACGCCAGCTGCACCGGCTCCCGGACGGAGGGGATGCGCGGCGCGCCGCAGCCCTCCTGTGCCAACTTCAGGCTCCTCCTCCCTCGCTCCCAACGAGGAACTGAGGCAAAGCATGGCGCGGGCCTCCTGCCACTCTTGCCCCCCCCCCCACCCCCCGCCAACTTCCCGAACCCACCTCCTGCCCCAGCCAGATGCCACGGGGATATCAGTGCCAGGAGGGGAACCGTCTGCCGCCAGGAACCACCACCCGGTCAAGGAAGTAACCCACCCACCGTCTCCCACCAACCCACTGTCACCCAGTCAAAGTCAATCACCCACCCACCCTATCACTCACTCACCCACCCACCCTGTCACTCACCCACCCACCCTGTCACTCACCCACCCACCCTGTCACTCACTCACCCTGTCACTCACCCACCCACCCTGTCACTCACTCACCCACCCTGTCACCCAACCCTGTCACCCACCCACCCACCCTGTCACCCAACCACCCACCCACCCACCCACCCTGTAACCCAACCACCCACCCACCCACCCTGTCACCCAACCACCCACCCTGTCACCCAACCACTCACCCAACCACCCACCCTGTCACTCAACCACCCACCCACCCTGTCACTCAAATATCACTCACCCACCCACCCACCCTGTCACTCAACCACCCACCCACCCTGTCACTCAACCACCCACCCACCCTGTCACTCACCCACCCAGCCTGTCACTCACCCACCCACCCTGTCACTCACTCACCCTGTCACTCACCCACCCACCCTGTCACTCACTCACCCACCCTGTCACCCAACCCTGTCACCCACCCACCCACCCACCCTGTCACCCACCCACCCACCCACCCTGTAACCCAACCACCCACCCACCCTGTCACCCAACCAACCACCCACCCTGTCACCCAACCACTCACCCAACCACCCACCCTGTCACTCACCCACCCACCCACCCTGTCACTCAACCACCCACCCACCCTGTCACTCAACCACCCACCCACCCTGTCACTCAACCACCCACCCACCCTGTCACTCACCCACCCTGTCACCCACCCATCCACCCACCTACCCTGTCACCCACCCTGTCACCCATGTCACTCACCCACCCACCCACCCTGTCACTCACCCACCCACCCACCCTATCACTCACCCACCCACCCACCCTGTCACTCAGCCACCCACCCACCCTGTCACTCACCCACCCACCCACCCTGTCACTCATGTGTCACTCAATGTCACTCACCCACCCTGTCACTCTATGTCACTCAAGTGTCACTCAACCCTGTCACCCACCCACTCAATCAACTCAGTCACCCACCTAGCTGTCAAGGGGGGGCCCAACCCTGTCGCCCGCCCACCCAAAATTACATCCCGGGCAACGCCGGATATATCAGCAAGTGATCTATATCTCCAAAATAGTCTATAATGTGTGTTTCAACCCTGAAATGTTGTACCCAATTTCTATGGTCTTGAGAGAGGAAAATCCAGACCCGGCAGGCCTGTAAGGTGTCTGTCCAGACAACCGTTTACAGCCTGGGATCTTGAAGTATCCAATGTTCAATAACTCTGAGTGGTTGCCAAATACATTGTACCAGTAACCTCATAATACAGATAACCTCCCGGTCATACACATATCAAATATAATAGACCCCTTTTTAACCTTGAGGGTGAGATAGATTTTCTACTATACTACCAAGTACATTCACAGTTCATTGACTTATATATGATGTCACTAAGAATTGTACAGAACATATATTTTTATTTCTTTTTAAATATATACTGAAGCTCAGGTAACCCCTTGGCATCTGGTTTTAACAATATTTTATGATGGTCTTTGAAACTTTCCCAGCAATACATAACATCGCCCACAATAACACATTTGGGGTGTCTGGGAAGGCTAGACCTGCCCCTGCATTAATTTAATTATTGCTAGCTGGTTATAAAACTGTAGTCTTGATAAAACAAAGTATTTCCCTCATTTTGATTACTTGTTACACGCACAGAAAAACACAGGTCAACGCCCTTACTGCTGTAGCAGGGAAGAAGCTACAGAGAACAATTGCAAAAAGGTTAACTCCTTGGTTGCCATACTGCACATAAAGTTGAAAAGTTTCATGGTTTGTGTTTTAGAAAATGAAGATTACAGATTAACAAATGAACAGTATAAAATTGGTCTTGTGTTGTCAAGTGCCAAATAAATTGAGTATTTTTTACTAAAGTTTACTAAAGTTAGTGTCTGCGTATTTTCAACAGACAACCATTAAGAGTGTCATGCAATATACTCTTCTTTCAGCTAGACAAAAATCCACTATTGATGTCAGTGGGGGATTTCGTCCAAAAATGTCTCAAACTACTGCTTTGGAGTAAACCAAATGACCCCCTAGCTGATTTTAGAACCAAGTTGAATTAATTTTAGGGATCAACAGATGATGGGGTAGAGCATTATTTGGATATTTTCAACATCTCATCTGCAATATTCTCAAAATGCAAGATATTTGAAAAGCAACAAGCAGATAAGGAATTGAGCACATCTTATCATCGCAGCAGTAAATAATAGGATGCTTCATGAATTGCACAATAGGGCAAACATTTCCTTTAATCTCCGATTTGAAATCTATAAAGGAAACATTCAGGATTTGGTCACTGTCAAGTGCAATAATATGAGGATTTGCGCCTGGGGCAACTACTGTATATATTTTTATGAATGCCTCTTGTGACAATGTTATAGCGCGTTCAATTACAAAAACGTGACATTTTTAAATAAATCTTTGAACAGTCTTGATCATATTGACTTTTACCCAAAGAACCACGTTCATACCTAAACTAGCAATTTTCCTGCCATTTGGGTTGGGCGCTTTTCGAATCTGTTCGCTCAACAGCTGATGGACATAATGACATTTATGAAACGATCATATACTTTTTTTTAAATGAGCCTATAAAATGTATAAAAGAAGAAGCAGAAGCCAGAGGCTATAACAATGAATATCAATGCACTTCCATCTTTCCTTGCCATCAAAATATCTGCTTATTGCTTCATGTCTAATGTTGCAGAAAATATTGTCCTAAATACTGTATAATAAGATAAATTTGTACAGGTATGAGTTGTCCTGAGAATCTGACCCTTGAAATGTCTGTTTAGGCCTAGAGATGCTCATGATTGCCACAGGATTATTATGGACAAAAGAGAAAACTGGCAGAGGAATTGTATGGGGCGATGATATTAGGAGCCATGTTGTTGTTCCTTAGTTCAGACTTGATGCATGTCAGGCCCTGCGTGACTAGGACCTGACTAAATCATTAGACAAGCTGTAGATATATTAAAACACTGAACTAAAGTGACAATCTGTAAGACGATAACTGGCACTGGTTTTAAATAGGAGCAAATACCCTTTTTAGAGGAGAATCCTAAATGGATTATGTAGAACACATGCCTGGATTTATTCCCGTTCAGTGGCGTTCTGGGAGAGGTAACGGATAATGGGGATTTGGTAAGCATCATTTTAATGATACTAAGCTGAATGTAGAAGTCAGCTTCTGGGTTATTCTTCTTAGCAAAATCTTCTAAGCAGCTCTCTAGAGTAAATTAAAATGCTACATTGTGTTAGTTAATCCATTTGTGTACTTACGTTTATTTAATTTGCTTTTATTCTAGTTGCTGTACAATTCTATATTGATTGGTTAAGTTGAAAAGAATCTGTATAAACAATATACTTAAGCAAAACTTTTCACAACACTTCCACTTTTATTAGAATTGCAACATCTACCATCTTTGACATTACATTTTAAGCTATGTTAATGAGCGGTTGAAAATGTCCCATGCGTACTTCTCCCAGGTGTGTGAATATCCTGATAAAACCAAATCCCTAAAACTTGGAGATTTTGGATTAGCCACTGTGGTTGAAGGTCCCCTGTACACTGTCTGTGGGACACCGACGTACGTTGCTCCAGAGATAATTGCAGAGACTGGGTAAGAGAAGCAAACAATGTTCTGTATGTTTTTGTTTTCTTTCAGGATTCTAGAATATCGACCAGCTTTTTGCTCTCAAATACATCATTAAATCTATTATGTTCAAAATGAATTGTACTTATGTGGGTGCCACGGATGTGTGACCACATATGCAAATGTGACATTGCAGAATACACACCTATCAGTGCAAGGGCATGCATACCACTTTTGTCTTGTTCCAAACATTGGCATAAGCTCCCTAAACCAGTTGTTTTATACAGTATGTGCTCCAAACTAAGCATAGTCTTCCACTGTTACAAGCATTGTTTTGATGTATTCATTAAAAGAAATAGATAATGTCTTGCATTAGCAACTTCAAAATCTCTACATTCAAAAATAAGATTTTACTTTTGCAGCATTACGCTCAAAATTCTATACACATGTCAATTCCTCAACAAAAATACTGTATGGTCTTGCTTGCGTTTGGCATGATTATTTGGTTTGGTTTTACATTCCTGGTTTCAATCTGCAACTTTTACCTAACCCTTTTTATAAATTATTTTCCAAACATTTTTTTTAGAATATTATTTTTCAATGCTGGTTTCATCCTAAAGGTGCAGCCGGAATAAAAAAATAAATTTACAAAATACAAGGAATATGCCTGTATATGACAAATACTGTACATGGAAACTCCCAAAAATTGATAAATCAAAGATCATTATATGCTTATGTAATATTGATAGGCATTAATAGGTGCACTCTTGGAGAAGGCAGGTGGCTGCATGACATTTTTATTTATATTGGAGTGCACTCCAATGATCAATGAAGAGAAGTTACATCGTTACTGTGGGTTACCGACCAACGTTTCAACCCACGCGGGCCTTCTTCCGTTTGTTAAATGCACAGACATGTACGTTGTAACATGCAGTGAAGATGCATTTTATCTCCATCGAGCACTGGAATACATGATGGCATATTATTTCAATCATGATGACGTGATTCATTTAAAACCAAACATCCGCATAACAATTTTTAAATCAATGTTTACAGTGTATAAAATGCCTAATTTAATTCACAACTGAACACTGCATGGGGACGATTTCCAATCCCAGATGTATTCACAACCCCTGCCAGTCAACTGACCAACTACAATGACGGGGCAGTAAAAAAACACCGTAAACTCCAGGTTATGTTTACAAATATTGTCAATAATGATTTTGGAAAAAAAATAACTTTTAATAGTATGATTATTGATAAATAGCCCCCTAATAAACATCCCTTTCACTAGTTCAATGTTTTCATGTGCTGGGCTGTACCTTGTTAAAGCTGCAATACCACCTGACGATTTGTTTTTATTTTGACATATTTGGAACCTGTGTATCCACTGAGGTTGGACAGTGCTATTTTAAGATCATGGGATTACCGGTAAATATGCTGGTGCCAGGGGTCTGTTCTAGGTTAACTTATTACCCTTCTCCGGTATCCCACTGACCAATAGGAAGCTACAACCTCATTGGTTGCCGCCTTCTATTGGTCAGTGACGGTGGCCAGGATTGATATTACAAGAAAGACACCAGCAGCTATACTGGTAATTCTCTCTGGAATCTTTGGGGTCCACAAAGCTGAAAGTATCACCCCCTAGATCAGGCCTGCACAACATACGGCCCGCAGGCCGCATGCGGCCCGCCTGGCCCCTCTCTGCGGCCCGCGATGAGACTAAAAAAATAAAAAAACTTTAAAAAAAATAATTAAAAAAAAAAATGGCGGCGATTCCCCACGGTCCCGGCGCGAATGCGCAGGGCCTGCTCCCCCTCCCTACTCCCCCCCTCCCTCCCCCCCGCTCGCAATGTGGGACGGAGGGGGAAGTCACAGCCAGCTGAGCTCTTCTGCGGCCGCTCCTCCCCCTGATCCCAACGTGGATATGTGCAGGGGGGTGTGATTGGAGGTGCAGGGGGGTGATTGGAGGTGCAGGAGGTTGATTGGAGGTGCAGGGGGGTGATTGGAGGTGCATTGAGGTGATGAGGTGCAGGGGGTGAGGTGCAGTGATTGGAGGTGCAGGGGGTGTGATTAGAGGTGCAGGGGGGTGATTAGAGGTGCAGGGGGTGTGATTGGAGGTGTAGGGGGTGTGATTGGAGGTGTAGGGGGGGATTGGAGGTGCAGGGGGGTGATTGGAGGTGCAGGGGGGGGTGATTGGAGGTGCAGGGGGTGATTGGATGTGCAGGGGGTGATTGGAGGTTTAGGGGTGGTGATTGGAGGTTTAGGGGGGGTGATTGGAGGTGCAGGAGGTTGATTGGAGGTGCATTGAGGTGATGAGGTGCAGTGATTGGAGGTGCAGGGGGGGTGATTGGAGGTGCAGGGGGGGTGATTGGAGGTGTAAGGGTGTGATTGGAGGTGTAGGGGGTGTGATTGGAGGTGCAGGGGGGATTGGAGGTGCAGGGGGGGTGATTGGAGGTGCAGGGGGTGATTGGAGGTTTAGGGGGGGTGATTGGAGGTGCATTGAGGTGATGAGGTGCAGGGGGGTGAGGTGCAGTGATTGGAGGTGCAGGGGGGTGTGATTGGAGGTGCAGGGGGGTGTGATTGGAGGTGCAGGGGGGTGTGATTGGAGGTGCAGGGGGGTGTGATTGGAGGTGCAGGGGGGTGTGATTGGAGGTGCAGGGGGGTGATTGGAGGTGCAGGGGGGTGATTGGAGGTGCAGGGGGGGTGATTGGAGGTGCAGGGGGGGTGATTGGGGGTGCAGGGGGTGAGGTGCAGTGATTGGAGGTGCAGGGGGTGTGATTGGAGGTGCAGGGGGTGTGATTGGAGGTGCAGGGGGGAGAGTGATGTGGGAGGTGCAGGGGGGGAGAGTGATGTGGGAGGTGCAGGGGGGGAGAGTGATGTGGGAGGTGCAGGGGGGGAGAGTGATGTGGGAGGTGCAGGGGGGGAGAGTGATGTGGGAGGTGCAGGGGGGGAGAGTGATGTGGGAGGTGCAGAGTGGGAGAGTGATGTGGGAGAGTGATGTGGGAGGTGCAGGGGGGGTGGGATGTGTGTTTGATGTGGAGAGGGAGTATTATGTGTGTGGGTGAGGGGGAGAGATGGGGGTATGAGAGATAGATGGGGAGTATCGCAAAGGTTGATAGTGAGGGGTTCTGGGGGAGATATGAGGATGATGATGAGAGGTGCTGGAGGAGAGATGATGATGATTTTACCCGTGCGGCCCAATTTTTTTTTCCTTGGAGCAGTTCGGCCCTTCTCGCTTTACGAGTTGTGCAGGCCTGCCCTAGATCCATATACGTGTTAAATGCTTAAAGTGTTGCTGGACAGTAGCACTTATCAGCTGGTAATGAAACAGCTAA
>NC_134483.1:408913311-408985811 GCF_040206685.1 Ascaphus truei | reverse complement strand
AAAGCTTTTAATTGTTTTTTTTTCTTTTTGTTTTTTTTACTAACTTGTGTTTTTTTTGTTTCACATTTTGTTTGTCTGGTGTATTTTCATTAGTGTACTGCATACGCTTCAAAATGTATGTTTTATGGCCGATTAACAAAGAGCAGAGGGACATGTAAGGTTAACCGAGGAGACTGTAATAATGTGTCATCTATCAATTACTAAAAAAGAAGGAAACTTAAGCATACCAATGGATGCAGTAACTCTACATGTCAAGTGATGCTAACAATTGTGTTGCTGCTTAACACATTGTTATTTCATTTCCTTTCCAAGTCCCAGCTTTGTCATGAGCTCTCCATGGTAGTACTGTTTAGTTCCAGTATGTACTGTACCTGCCCTCTATTGTATGTGTGCTGGTTTCTAGTCATTAACTGCTGTGACATTTCTTGACATTAAATGCTATGGTACCATCAACACTTCTGTGATAACACAGTAGGTTTGCCTTCAAATTGTTATAAGAATAGATCATCCCCACTTCACATAAGCCCCACTTGGACATCCAGTACGTGCGATGTTGCACATCACAAATTTCTTAGCTAGTTTGTGACAATGTTGTAGAGGGGAAAATAAATACACAGTGTGAATTCTCTGTTGTGCAAAGTATGTGCACAGTATGATGCACTTCAGTCTCTTAAACTACACTTTAATAAGCTAGCGACAAGACAATAAAGGCAGTTACACCTCTGGCTGATGATACAGTAGAATGATTTCTCACTCCTCAATCTGACACATAGGACCCAAGAGAAACAGGTGGTATATAGTCACTGTGTGTAAATCTAGCAATGTTGCATTGAAAACTGTTTTTTTCCAACAACTGTTAAGTGCAAAGAGCTCTAGTATACCAAAAGCACTGAATTTATGTGATTGACAAAAATATATAACATTCAAATTATCATTATTACTAGAAATTCTCAACTTCTTATCGCCATATTTCCAGAGGAAGTACAGTATCTACAATGTGGTGAAATGTTGCTTTGGGTGAAATATGTAATGAATTCAAAAAGCAACAAAGAAACATTCAGTAGCTAATTTTGTTCAAATTGTAAACGTAAATTACAAATAATTTTCTATGATATTTTCTATACTTTTTCGATTTAAAAAAAAAACTGTAAAAGTCATTAAGCACTAAAGGCCATACAGTATTTACTAAAACACCCCCCATGCTGGAAGATACCCCACAGGCCACTCTCTTGAATGGACTGTAAAGGGCCATATATTTACCAAGCCAGGAGGCTTATGGCGTAACACTGCATAATTAACTTCTCACCAGATTTTGAGATATACCGTATTATCTGTAGGAAAACGTGGAATATTGATTCTTTACCTGGTAGAGTGGTTTACATTTCAGTGGAGATGGCAGTGGCACATAAAACAATAAAAAGCACTGGATAAATATGAAATGTTGCAGTGCACGCTGGGAAAGAGTGATGGGGATCAGATTGGGATTGCAGAAGTACATATGAAGTGCTTGTATATGATAGCTACAGTACATATGTTAAGTAGCGTATACCGACATAAATCATATAAATAAAGAGACATTCCTCAGTATGAAAAGCATATAAGAAATGAGGAAAACACCAATGTTTGAAAAAGTTGTAAAAAGTGTATTGAAATACAACAATAGCCATACATAAATTGTGCGAATAACTTAACATTTTATAGAAAATCATCCTTCTAATAAATATATATCATAAAATCAACTTGCATAGGATGACACACCCGCGTATAAAAGACTTCACATTTCAGGCTACAGCCCTTTGTCAAGAGTCTTCTCACCATGGCCCCAAGTGTTCCTTTAATACTGTAGGTCCCTATCTACCCTCGATAGCGGAAGTATGGACGGGACACCGTTACCGGAGGGACTGCGTTGTGATGTCAGATGGGTAGTTACCATAGCAACATTGTGCTACCACTTGTTCGTGATGGTTGCTGGACAATATAAATCATAGGAGTAGCTAGGGGACCTCATATACTTACATATATCCAATAACAAGTGTTCTTGTACTGAAACCAATAAAGAATGTGCCTGAAATGTGTAAAACAGAGTATTGTATAAGTGTGTAAAACAGAGTATTGTATAAAACCATAGTGTTACAAAGTACAAAATAAAAATACAATTTTCTATAGAACCACAGCTTCACAAGTGTTATACATCACACACATGTTAACTTCTCTTAGTTCATCAGACAGCAGAATTTCCAAACAATCATAAATACTTTAAAAAGTATATTACAGATCATGGCTCATTAAAGTAAGAACGCATTAGAATAATTTATTAATAATTTAATTATTCCTTCTTTAATTACGTACACGATTAAATATTTTCCTGGTGGTCTTATCATATTTTCATTGTAAATTAACAATTCAAGATGATATTATTCATTTCTAAGAGTTTCCCATCTTCCATGTGTTATATTTTTATCATATTTACAATAAAAACCACCACATGTATTGATTGTTTTTTTTTTTATATACATTTATTATTTTTCACTGTGTTTTCGCTCTATGGATTCTGTGTGCGCTTAAATAGATTTATTTTTTTTAAAGTAGTGTATATAGAAAACAATATTAATTTACCTTTAAAGACCACATAATGTCAATGTATTCCGTTTATTACAGGATGATGCATCTCAGGGGAATAATAGGCAAGTTGAAGTCACAGGTAAACTAAAACAGCACTTTAACTCGCTACCTAAACAGACCAACACTACAGCTGGAGTATCTGTGATCATGGTAAGTTATGACTATATTGCAGCTCTCGTCCGCACAGTACATCCACAAGGCTGCAGATGGTAAATGTTCAAGAACATTAAAGTTGGAACAACACAGTACACTTTTTAGTTTTCTTGCTGTTCTATATAAAGCAAAATAAGTCCCTGCCCATTCCCAAATGTGAGAAACGTATCTTACTTGTTATGACCACACAGTTTTCTAATCACACAAACTGAGATCTCAAGGATGATCCTGGCTAACTTGTTACATATGCCGGACTTACCTGATGTTTGATTCAAGTCTACTACATAAAATCCAGAATGACTGCACGTGCCCCTAAGGCCGAGCTTATAGTACTGGCGACGCGACTGATTATGTCACCCGTCGCCACCTGCGAAATTTATAATTTAACTTTCAGCGACGTCGCTAGCGACGGGGTCGTTGATTGGTTCAGAGACAGTCACATGTGGTGACAGTCTCTGAAAAATCAAATTTACCCGGCTTCCAAATTTTTGGTCGCTCCGTCGCGCTTACTATAAGCGCTCGCGACGGAGTCAATTGTTTTGTTTTGGAGCAACGTTGCAACGCCGGCACTATAAGCACAGCCTTATGCTCTTATGCTTATGTGATGCCGAAATTTGCTAAATTCCTACTTTATGAGGGGTTACATGGTACTGGTCAACTCTCACAATTTGTGAGGGAGATGCCCTCTTCATTCTCTGAAATATCTATGATTATTATTGAGGGGGGAGAGGGGAGTTCTCCCCGAAAAGAAGGTTCTAAAATCATGCATTTTCCTACCAAATCTCCCTGAAAAGATGTTGTCAGATGTTCTCCACAATATATTCTTGGTAATGAGTGACAGAGAATGTGGGTAGGAATTGCAACGATGAGCTTTCAGAAATTCAAATGCACATTTTTAGATTGTTAAATAAAATGCAGGGTATATACACATTTTATTTGATATTGCAACCTACAATACTGAATATTGTCCAAAAACAGAATTCTAGAACTGCTGGCCACACGCTGCACAGATGTGAATGGGGCGACACTGATTATTTGAGCTACAATTACATGTTGTCACTTTAGAGCTTATAAGTTGTCAGATGATGTTGTTTACATTTCATTTCACAGTTTGAGTTTGACTTGTAAGAAGGGGAACTTCTGAGCTTCATTTCTTTCATTGTTGGGCCAGTGGAGATGAGCTTGAAGCAGAGGCCTGGTATAAAAGATGTACAGTATTATATTTTAATAAGAGCAATTCTGCATGTCCATTCATCTTGGCTCATTTCTCTCACATGGTGGACAGCTCTTTACTTCTTGCTGGTGAAGGCATTTAAGCTTAAAAGGGGCTTTGCGGTTTTCTTTAGGTATGCTTCTGGAATTGCTTTTGCAAATGTAACACCTTTATTACGTATATAATTACCCATTTTGAATGCTGAATGGATTTGCAAACCTGACATTTTGCAGACCAAAAGGGTACTGTATAGTGAGGTACTTGTCACTTGATAACGGTTAAAAATAAAAAGTAGATGCATATGTTCACAGTGCCCGGCTGGGACATTTTAACCCAGGGGGGAAGCCCAACCAACTGGCCCAGGAACCAGGCAGCCCACACACAAAACATAGATGCACACTACATGCACCAACCATACAATAAGCAAGTTCCGTACACAAACAAAAGTACAATATACAAACGCACCAGATATACATACCATATACATATATACACACATCAAAAACACACACATGATAACAGACCAAATACACACACCAGAAACACGCAGCATGCATTAACAAACACTATATAAAATACAAGCGTACACCTCATACAGAAGCATGCATATGTACACACACATACACACCCTTACTTTGTTAACCCGCAGCTCAAGCAAAACTCCTTTCCGTAGCTCCCGCGTGCCAGCTGCACTGTTAGCTCTGCCCCCAAACTCCGGCCCACCCTTCCACGTGTCTTTTGCTCTGTTTGCCTGTCCCACCTCCGTCTCTTTAGCTCCGTCCCCGGCCTGCTGTCGGCTTTTGGAACAAAGCCAAAAACCATCCGCAAGTTACTTCAAAGCAGAGAGCAGCGACCCGCATCCCTGAAAATAGGTCCAGCCTGGGGGACAGTTTCCCCCCTGGCCAGCCCGCCCCTGACTGCACATTGTTTCACCCTCCTCACTACCACTACCGTCTAATGTCCTTGAGAGCTAGGTTATCTTCAGAGAAAACTGCTTTGGAGTGCCCTGCTGTTCACTGTTACACCTACATATTATACAATCCTATGTAGCAGATATGGTTAAAGTCCAATTACATTTATGGAGTAGGTGTGCCAATACACTAAACATATTTAATCATGCATTTATTTCATCCATGACATGGTAAGTATGTGTCATCACATTACAATTAGTAACACTGATGGTAACAATGTCCGGTGCCTCATCCCGTAGAAACATGGCAGACAATGAACTCCGCTTTGAAGATTCCACTCTGACAATGTAACTTGCGGACAAAAAAATAGGCCCATATCTACTGATGTTCCATGTGATTGGGCCATAAGGTTTCTCGGTGTCTGTCATTGTATTATGGAATAGCACTGCTTAGTATATATGGCCCACAGTGCACATATAAAGGTTGTGTGCCACCATAAACACAATATTTCTCCCCTCTGATCTTTTGTAATGTAATTTCGAGCTCTGTAATACTCCAATATGTAGAATTCCTGAGAGTTCAGCAGGGACTTAGGAAAATAAGTTGTCCTATTCAGTGTCCCATTATCATATATACAGACATACACAGATCTGTCATGCAACATTGGTTACACATCCTCATGTTCAACTCTTCAGGATGCAAAGGGGTCCTAGTGCTTGTATTGCATCTCAAGGTCATGGGTATACCTTTTCTTTGTCCATATAGGAATCAAGAACATATATACTGTGCAAATGGCATACGTAACACACCTCTGGTGGCCTTTTTATATGTTTACTCATTTATTAATGTCAGCTTTTTGATCGCTCACTGAAAATAGTCACAGTTAAAAAAAACATATATTCTAATATTTTTTTTTTTTTTTTTAACTGTGACTTTCTTTTCAGTAAGCGATCAAAAAGTTGACATTAATAAGTAAACATATAAAAAGGCCATCAGAGGTGTATTACGTACAGTATGCCATTTGCACAGCCCGTACCATATTTCTGGCCTCCTGCTAATGGTTTGGCACACATGATGTGTTGTGTTTTGTATTGGTATTTCAAGCTGTGACTCTGCTTTTAGTAAGTGTAGTTTCTATCCCTTGCTTCCTTCCTCCATGCTTCCTGTTTTCCCAACGCCTGCCTTGCTTCCCTCTGCGTAGGTCCAAGCCAACGGTATGTACTAATTGCATCTGCAATGCTTTATCTGCTGCACAATACATGTAATAACACCTTGTTCAACAAGAGAAAAGGAGAAATAACAAGCATCAAGCTAAACTGTGAGATCATATTATATATTCACAAATGACATTGTAAGGGGATACCGGGTTATTGTACAACAGTTATGTAGCTGAGTGAGAGCACAGATGTGCAATCCTTGGAAAGTAGCCTCATACTGTAGGTAACAACTTGTCCACCTCCTGCTTGCTGATTGTTGTTAAAGAAGGAGACACTGGCTATTCAGGAAAAATATTCAAGTCATAAGCAACATGTGAGCCAGACAAGGCCTTCTGTAATACTCCCACCCAGTGGAGAAAAGCAGAACTCCTTGTGGCAAATTGTGTCATCAGAATTCAAACGCTCAGCTGTGTTGTGTGAGGTGGTTACCTGAGGTATGATGCCGGAATAATCCTTGTGTACCGGATTACCATGTGTTGTGTTCAGGGATAGTCTTGACACCACATTTTTTCCCTTTGCATGGTGCTTCATGAGTTCACAGGTCATCCTAGACTATATTCTGTTTGAGTCCATACTTTGTTTAAGAATCGGCATTATGTGTGGCACATATTGTGATTGCATGGACGTGCATACTGTACAAGAACTGTGATCTGGTGTGATCCATTACAAACGTAGTCCATCAGTATGAGTTGTACAACAGTTACATGGCATGCTTGTTTTATGAGTATTTGATTGACTGTATGTGACATACTACATGTTGTGGCATGCTACAGGTTAGTCGACCGTATTTGGTTTCTGTTTTAAATACGTTTTTTGCTGACATCCCTATGTATAGATTCAATATTATGCTTAAAATATGAATATCATATACTGTACTATTCTCCTCACTAACCGCTCGCTTACAAGAGACCATACTTTGTACTATTCTATTCCCCGTAGTCTTTGGCAAATTACACAATGTGTAGTTTGTTTGTTTTTTTATGTTTTCCCTGTTCTCTTATTACATTTTCTTTTTTTAATCCAACACTGCTTAATTTTCTCATTTTTATCTTCCACTCTTTTGCTTGCCATTAATTATTCCAGATTCTTAGTTGTTCTTTCAGTTTCTGTCTTGAGTATTCATTTTCTGCCATTTTTATTTGTTACTTTTATTTTTCCAATTTTCTTCTGGATGTTGCAGATGTTATTGACACACATAATTCCCAACACCTTTTGATAGCAATTAACTATACCAGTTAGAATCTTCAGTGTGGTACACACACACAGCTATGATCATAAAGTGATCCGAATACTGTCATTTAGTTGGTGTATAAAGGAAGGGTTAAAATGAGAGAGGATATTTATTGATATGGCCACACAAGAACATGACGACTCACAGTTTAAAGTTACTTTAACTTCTCTACCAGATGATCTGGCAACACCGAGGTTAAATGTACGGTAATCGTTTTATCAATAGCGCTGTTTTTTTATTATTATTCTATTAGTTGTTTTTTTTTATTATTAATGAGGAAAACATTACACAACATAGTTAATTCTCCTTTTCTCTATGTAGTGCATGAGAAAATATTGATTGTGTGTTCATATCATGATATAACTGCTTCCTATGCCATGGTCCTTATTTATTCGTGCTTTCCTTTGTAGAACACAGCTCTTGATAAGGTGGGACAGATCTTCTGTGGTAAACGCTGTGATGACACTGGGAACACTGTTCGGGAGAAAACCTGCAAGGTGATTACAGCGGCTGAAGATCCTTACCATGTTTCAGGGTCTACAACTTTGCTGTGATGATTTTGAGCCATGAGTGCTGGTTAGCTACATAGCCCAAGTGGATGAATGACCAAATCCAGCTGGAGCACACCGCCTGAGGCACCCTTATTTTGATGTGCTTTCCTCTGTCTTTTCTGCCACAAACTCGGCTTGTTGTTGCCCCCTTCTTTTTTTTTTCCCCCTCTGGCATCCTTTTGCCGAGCCATTTATCAGCCTGATTGTAAATTCATACAGAACAAGCTTGAGTAAGAGAGCAGGGACATAGCTTTAGCTCTGTTCCAGGACTGCTTTCCATGTGTCAATGTTAGGGCAGCTTATTGTAAGTGGGAAAAAACTAACTTTTAGATGCTTCCTAATACATATATGGTTTTGGTTCAGTTTCATGAATTTACTGTATCATCAAAGAGGGGAACTTCTAAACTATTGATCTTCTATCTACTGAATTTGCTAACATTGTCCAGGAGATGATTTCTGCACAATGTCATGTCAGTGCTCCAACCTACTTTTTGTTTTTGTTTGAGGATAAACATTAAAAAAGGATCTTTACGAATTATCGAAACAGGAGCAGATGTTTTAGGCATCACTGAATTTAAGACGGTGGCACATCTCAATAAGGAAAATAAAAACGATGTGTTTTGGGGGAAGTTTGTCTGGACACCTTTGCAGAGACAGCAATACGTTTGTTGCCCAGCTGCTGTACACATGCTTTTGATGGAAACGTTAATTTATTTAGGTGTGGGGGTATTTATTTGGGAAGACGCTAAATTATTATTTTCTTCCCTGGCTGTTCTGTGTTGTAACCATAAAGCCTCTTCAATTGTCTTAATTGTTCTTCTTAAAAGACTCTTGTTTGGAAGCTAATCCTTAGTGGAGCCTGGTGTGGAATGGAAAGCCTGCTGCATGTTGCATAACCAGGCACAAATCTGCCTCTGAAGAAGGCAAACGACTGCAAGAAAGCCATGTAGCTAAGCTATTAGCATTACTACTTCATATCCCAAGAGCCAGCAACACAGTGAAACAAAGGGGTTTTGAATTGCAATCTTCGTTTATCATTGTACTTTTCCTATTCTGCTGGAACTGGAGACAAAATAGTGGAACGGAAACAGATTCTGCATTTGGAACCAGCACTAATGCATTTTCATTTCTTTGTTTGCTTGTTTTATGCTACAGTATTGCTCAGCTAAGATCATGAATCACAACAAACTTTAGGACAGCTTTTTTACTTAACAATTACTTATCCCAAACTTGGTACAGTGCATGTATTGTCCTTTTTATGCTGCTTGGAGGGTTATGATGTGCTGCAACCCTATAAAGGGTCATCTCGGTTATAGGATGGAAATGTCGGATCAGCCCAGCCTTCGAATTTGTGTTGTTAAATGAATATGCTGTACTGTATAACATGCTGGCTATCCCTATTCAGATGAAGCATCTTCTTAAACGTACTGCCCTGACTAAAAGATTTGGTGTGAATTTGTAAAATCTTCTAACAATTACAATAAATAATCATTAAAAAGTTGTTAGCAGCAGATGAGTGCTTTAAACATTTTGCCATCCTCTTTTTGCACAGTTTAAGAAAATTAAAACTCATACAGTAGTAGCACAAGCACCCCGAGCCTCATCGGATGTATTTCATCTGTGTTTTGAGTGGTGCCTGTTGCGCTCCATAAGCAGCTTATTTATAAAATCTCCCAGCTGCAAAACTGGGGCACAAAACAGATTTATTAAAGAAACAACATCTCCTTCAAAGCAATGGGGCATATGTAGATTATAAGATCTTTGGGGCAGGGACTCCTTTTCCTAATGTTACTTTTATGACTGAAGCGCTTATTCCCATTGTGTGTTGTTATAATATTATGCCACGTGTATTACTGCTGTGAAGCGCTATGTACCTGGATGGCACTATATAAAGATATACATATGTATGTATCATGGCTAAAGTGAAGCAATTGTGGGGCAAAAAATCTGTACTATATGTATCAAAACAAAAACAGTTTAATGAAGAGGATATTTTTCTTTGATTCCATGTAGTGCAATTGTTTTGCCCCAGAATTTCTCCACCTTTGCCTTGAAAAATATACCCCCTTGATTTCACTGCAGAACATCTCCAGCGGGGCAGCATACTGCCATAAACCAGACACCGCCTAGAATGCAGCTAAATATTTCAATTAATTTGTATTCAGCCATATAAAAGGAGGCACACAATCTTCCAACGCGTTTTGCGCCTAATCTGGTGCTTTACCAAAGGCAACTCCTTACATTGTAATATTGAGCTACATTCAAGCCTGTTTCTGTTTTATAACAACACGCTGCCCCGCTGGAGAATATATCCATATTGGAATTGTACTGCAGCTTGCACCCTGACCATGAACCCCCCCTAAACATATGCACTTTTTGTTTATGGAATGCAAACGCTGATTACCCAAAGTTTGCATCAGAGGGAGCTGTGGTCACAGAGACTTCTGCTGTCCCGCAGAAACTAATCTATTATCAGAAGCAGCAGGGACCAGGATATAATCATATTGAAGAATAACCAATGGAGTATCAATAAGGATGAAGGTACAATCAACTGTTTACTTAAGTAAAAGGACTAAATATTACATAACAACTATATACTTTTGCTTCTAGAGCAGACTTGATGTGTATTATCAACCCTTTCTTTGAACCCCATTATTTGTTTTGTTGTGTATACATGGCTTTAATGAGATGGGTTTTCCTCAATAAATCTGATGCAGTATTTTTGCCCCAGTTTTGCAGCTAGGAGATCTTGATACATATGTCCAAGTGAGATATTCTTCATACTTTTTGCATCAGGTTTAGTCTAGTTTTGCAACTGGGAGACTTTGTTAAAGAGGCGATACAAGCAGTTTTTTCTTACAGGATTGAAGCAGGGGGTCTCTAGAGCCGAACCCCATTAATTTCAGCTCCAAGGACCCCTGCTTTCGGAGGTACTTGCCTTAGTAGGGGGTGCCGGAAGCCACTGCAGGGTTCACTATGTGACTGCTTTTCAGTTCCCGGGCCCTGCAGGACAATAGGAAGCTATGACGTCATTCTGTGCAGCTTCCTATTGGCTAATGTGACTGGGGACATTTAAACTGCAGGAGATACCGCACCCCTTTTGGAGGTAAGTATCTCTGATAGCAGGGGGTCCCCAGCGCTGAAAGTAACGGTGTTCAGCTCTGGAGAGACTCCCTGCTTCAAGCCTGCATTAAAAATAAAAAAACAGCTTGGATTGCTCCTTTTAAATGACCTCCCAATAGGTCTTTATCATAAAATAAAAAGACTCTTAGTTTGTATTTGGCGGAGTTCAGAGGTACAATAGAGTTTCACTGCTTCTCAATGTATTGTTGAGTCCTCAAAGCAAAATTAGCTTATTATAGGTAGAGGTCTGTAGTCTTACTCCGTATTACTGTTTAAATGTATTGTATGCACAGCATTCTCATTTTGTGCAGTAAAGATCCTAAATATAAAACAGTCGGCAAGGCATTAAGAACTAGTTAAGCTTGGAGTGCTATTCCTGGACTGCAATGCATTACATTGCAGTTACTTGGCAATGCTGCCAAGCCCCTTTGGCTGCCGATATGTTAAAGGTGCAATCTCTTCTACGAAGACACGACACATTTTCCTTTAATTTAGAAGTACACCCTTCCAGCATGCCTCTCTTAAACTTGCTGAGTACAACCCTCATCATGTCCATGCTTCCCGTGGTAGAACGTGGCAGAATATGATCAGGTGAAGCTTTAATTCCAATCTGATGGTGTCACTGCCCTCACATAGAAGGATGACCCAGGAATCAGTGAGAATACGAGCAGCACTTTCTGAGAGATGACATACTGTAGAAACTGTGCAGTTACTTTGATACAGTGGCAATTCTTTAAAGTAGCAATACAGTGTGCATTTTTGTTTTAATAGATGCAGCAGTTGCTTAGCTTTAAGGACATTTTAATACATATTCAGCCAATCGACTCGTTCTCCCGTGATCGATCGGCACAGATCCTGCTGCCCTGGGTTCACATTATGGCCGCCTATTTCAAAAGTGGAAGGGCTGTGCTTTTATAAATGGTTGCCATAGCAACCCAATGACGCTTACTACATTAAAATAATGTACTCAAAAACACAGGATTTTGAATGTAAGGTTAATACATTCAAACTAATTTAAAAGGGCAGAAAGAGTGGGATGGGGGGGAAGTTTTTTTTTTTTTAATTCAGTATTATCTACTACTACACAACTAATTTATTTAAAAAAAAATTTTTTAAAAACATGAATGTATTGCTGCTTTGAAGATAAAAAGTCAGTAGATCTGGAGATGTGTGAAGTTAATGGAGTACCACTTCCAATTGATGACTCATTTATTTTATGTGTTAAGCTCGAAATTTATTTTGGGCACAATTGCACCTTTTAATGTATTCTGTGACAATGCTGCACTGTGCAGGCTCTACTTTATTTGCAATTTTGTTTCTCATACCATGTTTTAGATCATCTTTATAATTAGCTTTCATTTTGTACTAGAAATGTGAAAGATAAATATTAATAAATATTCTCTTCATGGAAACCCGCTACCTGGCTAATTTTTTATTTATTTTTTTTGTTTTTGTTTTTTTATGGGGTTTTTTTTAGCAAGGCATTTTAAAGCTTTTTTTTTTTTTTTTACATTTTATTTCTCTTTTGCATGTTTGTCAGCATGCCGACAGTTTCATTTTTACTATTGTAACCATGCTGTAAAATGGCTACAGTCATCTCTCCTGCTGACAGTAAGGCCTGGTAAGTTATGGGCATGCCAGCAGTAATTATGGAGGTTTGCCCTCACACCCTGGTGAGGTGCCCTATGTATAGATGGGAGTGGTCACATGCTCTGAATCCATGATTAGTGATGTCAGAGTTGTGCCAGCCCCCAGAGGATACATAAGGCACAGCACTGTTCAAAAGTTAGTTGTTGCTAAGCTGTTGGAAGGTTATGTAAGAGGTTATGAGACAAGGAGCAAGTCTGAGTGCAGGCTTGGGAGGAGACAGCTTATAAGACTGTGACCAGGGACCTGGCACAGGGACTATCTCCCTAAGGGGAGATAGGGAATCCACCAATTTGGGGAAAGGACACCTTTCAAAGGGAAGTGCGGTGAACATGAGAGGCTAAGTACACCCACTGTGAGGGGCAGCTGGCCCGCCGCAAGTCAATAAAGATGATCCTGTTAAACCATACCCTCGTGTGTAAGTGTGGAGTGATTACACAGAGGAGTGCACCACAGAGGAGTTCCTCACCAGGACCATCCACAAGCGGACGCTGGAATCCTGATGAGGTGGAGGCGCTGCACTGGATATAGGTAGGACTCAAGTACACTACCTCAGCTACCTGTCTGGGTTGGCAATCCCCACACAACATCATGTGGGAGACTCAGGAGTCCTGTTGCCAACAGGTGCACCACCAGACACTACACTGTAATGGGGACTGGTTAGACCACAGGGGCCAATGTGAGATTGGGTGGGTCAGGCTAGGCCAGAAAATCCGTTACACTATCATGCATTATTAATAAGAAAATAGCTATCCTAGCACTCAGGAATGTTAACAGAGTCCCACTAATGAGCGTTATTTAATTAAAGTCGGGGGGGAGGGGAGGTGGGGGTTTGTCCGTGACCCCGAAATATTACAGTTGTAGAATTGCTGGGGAAACAGACAGCAGCAATCCCTGGCTGCAGAGAAAGCAACCACTGACATCCTGTCAGCAAACATAGTGCAGCGGAGGCTGCCATCTTGTTCGGGTAAGGTTTGTTGGGCTACATCTATACATAGTGGCGGATTTGCCATTAGGCCTGGGCCTAGGACAGCAAAATGTTAGGGCAGCAAAATTCCCCTGCTTCCTGACATCACAGTCCTCTGGCTCGCCGCCTCCCACGAGCCTGGATTGGAGAATTCTTCTTGGGTGGGGACTGCAACCAACAGCACAGTGCGGCAACAACATTACACTTCTGTTTGAACATGCTGTGCAGTTGCTTGTGTGAGGGGGCAGCAAGCAGCAGAGGACAGTGCAGGCCTCCACTAAGGTGAGTGAGGCGGGGCGGGGGGGTCTGTGTTACTGTACCTTTTAATTCAGTTGCAGGGGTGCCTCTATTTGCTGCCGCCAAGGACCAATCAGCAGCAGCATTGTAACCTCCCCATTTTGTGGGGGGAGGGGGGAATTGAACTGAGATATTGAATTGTACCAGTAGTATTACAAATAAATATGCCAGTAGAAAAGTAAAACAGTGTAATGTGGAGGGAAAAGTCACCAACAACGGTTTGAGACTAAATATTGGGGCCGAAAATTGATTTTGAGGACTTCAATGTCACAAATTGGCAAACTTCAAGGAAAGATTGTTCTCATTTATTTAGAATTCCATAGCGCAGAACAATAGGGTTGGAGGACGAAAGACAATAAAATCACAAACATAACATACATTAAAGTAGTACAGTGGTGAGAATCAGCACCCCAAAGAAAAGTTCGCAAAGTGATATATACTGTAGGTGCAGGGAACCCAAAGGGACCCGAGTCCCTTAGTAATAAAATAGAAGGGAGGGAACCAGCACACTTACACTGTTGACAGGCTGTATTTTGGACAGATTCTCTCTTGAACAGGGCATTCTCTACTGTTGTTTTACTGGTATTTTTATATTGTGGCTTGAACGCTGTCAACTGGTAATATTAGGGTTTTTTTGTGGAGTATCACACAGGCAAGTAGTCTTAGGGAAGTACTGCGGTGGCCTAGAACCGTCAGGAATGGACCTGAAGAAGGGATTTTTCTGACACGTTGCCCCCCTTTATTTTATCCACCCCTTGTCTACCTCACTTCCCTCTCCCCTTTCCCACACCCCTCCCCCCCACCCCCTTCGCCTTTCCCTCCCTCCCCTTGATTTTTGGCTTGCCTTACCCAGTGTGATACACGCTCTTACCCATAAGTATTATTATTTTTTCCCTTGTCCTACAGCCACCACAGTGAGTATAAGCTAAATATCTACTGCATTTATTGTGACTTTTTCGCAGCCTTTGCTATTGTTTTGAGCTCACCTTTTTCCATTTCAGTACTCACTTGGTATGTTGTCCTTTATATGCTATTTTAGTCAAATATCCTTTTTTATTTACATACTCTCAGCGTCTTCCTGTCTAAGTGTGTGGGTGCCCTCCCTTTTGTTATATAACATACATTGTTACAGTAGGGAGGGAGGGCTGGCCACTTGGGAAATTGCTTTGTATGGCATGAAGGTGGCTCGAAATAACTTTTATTTTTCATGACTCAAAGTATCTATATTAGGAAGGAAGTTACGATAAAAATGTGATAATACAGCACAGTATCAGACTGTGCTATCAAGGGCCCACAGGGGGAAACGGATTATGGGGGCACACAATAGTGCCAATATAGACAGTAATGATGGGACTAGCGCTCATACATACCTATAAGGGTTCATACAGATGTAGCTGCCAGTTTTATACCACTTGCCTTGGAAAATCTGTGACCATCTCGCAGCAACTCGTGAGATTGTCCACAGCAGGCTGTAATGGCCCATTGGATTAACACAGCATTTGAATGGGACTCGCAGCCCGGTAGGATTGACACAGCGTGAGTCCCATTCAAATGCAGGGACCCCCACTATGTTAATCCGATGGACCATTAGTCTGACTGCAGAAATCTCACCTCATTGGATTGGTTTTAGTGCCGAATTCTCAAGGCAAGTGGTATAGAAATGGCAACTGCTGCTGTACATGTATTCACTGGTGCATATACTGTACATACACTGGCGGCACACTTTATTAGAGTGCGGCCAGTTCCGCAAGCCGGGAGATTTCCCGGCTTGCTAGTGGCATCCCCTCGGCGGCGCGGTCACGCGTCATCGGGTGCCTGCGCCCCCTGCACGCGCGTCCAGGGCTCCCCAAGGGAGCCCTGGTGTCCCGCGATGTGGGGGACGGCGGCAGGGGGTTCCGGGGGACCCGGCGGACCCGGAGAGGAGAGGGGGAAGCCCCGATTGGCGGGCCTCTCCTCCGAGGCTTCGGCGCGCGCCCGGGACATCCCGGCGCGCGCCAGGTTACTGTCGCGGCCGAGACCGGGCAAATGCTCGAATAAACTCGGCCGCGACAGTACATACATTTATGCATACTATAGACAGAGAGACAGAGCAGACCGACTCTCCTTGCAGCCACACTCACACACGGACATGGGTGTTTCTCCCCAGTTTACCCCAAATTTCAATAATCTGCCCATCATTCCAGAGCGATTCTCTGGCAGTCTGGACCTTAACATCCAACTAGATGCCTGGGCTCACCAGGAATGTCCTGTGTTACCCAATAGGCAAGCAAGAGAATGCGAGAGAGAGCAGAGTGATTGCTAGTGTAGCACATGTTTCTCCCTCTCTTTCCTTCCTTTCCCCCCCCCCCCCCACTGGGAGAACTTGGGTAGGCTATTGCTGATATAGGGCTGTTTACCTGCGAGGGAACAGGAGAGATGAGTTGCCTGCGATAGTGTGGGGGAACAGGACAGTCCTTTCGGGGATCTGCTTATTTTTCCCTTTCTTGGTGTCGGCGCCTCCAGACATAGTGGGTTCAGCAGAGCTGAAGTCAGTCCCACCATGACAACCTTTACCCCCAATACCTCTGTCCAACAGATTGCCGCCGAGTCAGAAGTATAAATGAGGATAATCTTTACTGTAGGAGCCACTGCCGGTGTCAGTACAGCGTATGCTTCAGTTGATAGGATAGATCCCTGGCTTCTGGATGGTACTGGCCTGCGGGTAACATTGAGGCCTGGCTAGAGTAGCTTATAGCCTTCAACCCATGAGGCTGAGCACGTCTCCCTCCCAGCCAGGAGGAGATGTCTCCAACACTCTCCTACCCCATGCAGGGGCAGGCTGGAAACTAACTGAAGTTCAGCCCCTTAGGGGTGAGACCTTCAATCTATAATTTGGGCACTTCCTTCCTCAAGCTCAAAGAGGGAGGGCCCAGTATCTGTACCACCAATGGCTATCACAGATCCCTGTGTCATCTCCACTCTGTCACTCAGGAAGTCAGCATGAGGAGGGGGAAAACCCCATAGGATAGCCTGTCACTGTCTACCTTCCTTGTCAGGTAAGTTCTAATAAGCTGTAGAGAGTTAGCTGGACCAGCCATGGCTATACTAGCGACAGGCAAATTGTATTTTTGCTTGGGAAGTGGGCTTGGAGCAGGAGAAATTGAAAGGGAAATTCCTATACATATGCCTAATTAAAAAAAAATAAAAGATGGAGATTATTTGAAAATACAATGCTAAGTTTTAGGTAAAGCATTAGACAATATCGGGGTGGAAGATTATAAAACATTTCTTGCTAAATCCTTTTTTGTTCTACATATTCTAATTTGTGTTGTGTCATGGCAGTCCACAGTGTGAAAAAAGGATGTGTCCACAAGGTGTCAGTGTTGTTTAATAAAGCACAGAAACTAAGAGGCTGAACTTGAATCAACCAATAATGCTTCAAACTATCCCATCTATGAAACTTTTCAAACATTGAGCATGTGCTTAGGCAGTAAAGATGTAACTTTTGGGTAACTCAGGATAACAATAGCACAGACTGGAAAAATATTAATTGCATGCTTGCTAATGCAAGAAGCCTGATGGATAAAATGGAGCGTAATTTGATAGCTACAAATGATCAGCAGTATGATACAGTATGAAACATAGTGGGATGAAACTCATAACTGAGCAAGTCATTTATGGAGGTATTCCCTTTTTCGGCAGGATCGAGCAAATAGAAGAGGAGGTGTAGTATGTTCATATGTTAAATTGGATCTAAAACTTATAATAAGAGAAGATGTTTATTGATTAGAATGATGAAAATGTAGAGACCTTTTGGATAGAAATTAGCAGTGGAGGTAAAAGTACAAAGAAAATGTTTGTAAGGATATGCTATAAATGTTTGTAGGGATATGCTATCTCAAATATCTATGCGATAGAGGAAGCCAAAATACTTTTGTAAATGGAAAAGGCATCAAAACTAGGCCATGTTTGCATAATGGCTGATTTTAATTATCCTGACAGACTGGAGCAATGAGATTAGCATTACATTAAAGGAAGGTGCTAAAATACAATTACATGACCAGAATAATTGAGAAACCAACCAGGAGAGGTGAATTACTGGATTTGGTAATATCAAGCACTATAAAAGTAGTAACAAATATTCAAGTCCAGGAACATTTGGGAAACAGTTATCAGAAACCATCAAAAGCCATATTATATGGGTTCAATAAAGACTTTACATTTTAGAAAAACAGATTTGAATAAATTGAGGATTAATCTACAAGGAATACATTTGGATTACATTTTTGCAGAAAAATATTTGGAAGATAAATATCAATCGCAATAATAGTTACCACAGGAGGAAGCCACAACCTCTATATTAACGAACAATTGGTTAACGGAGGAAGACGTGCATAGGTGGCTTGATAAAATTAAAGTAAATAAAGCACCTGGCCCTGATGGCATACATCCAATAGTTCTTAAGGAGCTAAATTCAGTAATAGCCAAACCATTACATTTAATATTCAAAGACTCCATTTCCACAGGCTCAGTACCACAAGATTGGCATAAAGAAGATGTGGTGCCTCGATTTAAAAAGGGAGGTAGATCACTTTCAGGGAATTACAGACCTGTAAGCCTGACATCAATATTTGGGAAGCTACTTGAAGGTTTATTATAGTTTAATATTTAGGAATAGTGCGCGTGGATTTAGGAAGGATTGGTTGTGCCAAACTAACCATATTCGTTTATTGGAAGAGGTAAGTAGGAATTTAGACCAGGGTAATGCAGTTGATGTGGTCTACTTAGATTTTGCAAAGGCTTTTGGTACGGTGCTACACAAGAAGTTAAATATTGGAATTGGAATCTGGTTAAAGGATAGACAGAGAGTTGTTATAAATGGAAACTTTGAGGTTGGGCTAAAGTTGTGAGTGGAGTACTTCAGGTATCGGTAATGGGCCCCCTTCTTCTTAACTTGTTTATTACTGGCCTTGAGGTTGGCATAGAGAGCAAACTCTCCATCTTTGCTGATGACACTAAATTGCATAAGGTAGTAGAATCAGAACAGGATTTCATCCTCTTCAGAAGGACTTGGATAGACTGGAAACTTGAGCAGGTAAATGGCAGATGATGTTTAATACAGATAAATGTATTGTTATGCATTTGAGAAACAAGAATAAACAGGCAACTTACAGTACAAATTCAATGGGGCAATTAGGTCAATCCTTGGTGGAGAAGGATTTAGGAGTGCTAGTAGACAGCAGGCTTACCAATAGTGCACAATGTCATGCAGTAGCTACAAAGGCAAATAAGATCTTATCTTGCATTAAATGGTATGGATGGAAGGAAAGTAAGCATAATTATGCCACTGTATGAAGCATTAGTAAGACTACACCTTGAATATGGAGTACAGTTTGGGAACCACTCCATAAGACAATATGGAACTAGAAAAAATTAATAAAGGGGGTGGAAAATTTGCCTTATGAGGAGAGGCTAGCTACATTTAGATGGTCAAACAAAATTGATTTTCACGTGCGTTGAAGGGTCACAAGACCCTTCAGCAACCAATCAGCTCCAGAGAGTGCCCGGCCACGCCCCCCCCCACCCCCCCCCCCCCCACCCCCTTCCCGCTCGTATTTACAAAATTTTAAAAGGACCGTCTGCGCTCATGTTGGGAGGGTTGGTGGCATCACCGCTCTCAAGCATGAGCGCACTCAGCGGCAGCGTGGCCGCAGCCTAAAAAAGGAAAGGGTTATTTACAGTAAGGGCATTTCAAATGTGTAATTCATTACTCATGGAGACTGAAACAATAGATATCTTTAAAAAAAAAAAAAAAAAAGGATTGGACATATATTTTAGAAAGGAAAGGTATACAGGGATATAGCAAATAAGTAAACATGGGAAGGATGTTGATCCAGGGAATAATCTTGTTGCCAATATTTGGAGTCAGGAAGCAATTAATGTTTTCCCTCTTATAACATATCATTGGATAAAGTTTCACTGGGGGTTTTTTTTATTGCCTTTGGATCAAAATACTGTAAATATAAATATAGGATAAGTATTTCAATTTAGCATAGGTTGAACTTGATGGACATGTCTTTTTTTCAACGTCATCTACCATGTAACTACATTTCAGAACACACAGAATACAGATAAAATTAAGTACGTGTGTATACGCATATACAAGCAGTAAGTTAAACAAAATACCCATTTGAATCTTTATGGATGCATGGAAATGCAAACCAAACAGTGATCAATTCTTGGATTAACATACATAACCCATGTTTATGTGATTTAGAAATTTACTAAGGTTCCTAAAAGTGATGCAGTTATTTTTAGCACTAAATCCATTTAAATAATTGACTTTACCTATGTTGATACAACATTTTCAAGTCCCATTTGGTTTTTGGCGGGTGTTTTAAACGTGCCGTACGTGCATGTGATTATAATACATATGTTCTTGGATACATGTTCAGATGTATTTGCTAACACCAAGCTATTTTTCATTTAGACAAGTGGGTTCTGTAATATATACCATACTTGTTCAAATAATTCCAGTGTAATAAGCATTCAAGTCAATCTTTCTTCAGATGTTATGCTTACGGTACCACATTTTCTAATAGGACTATAAAATCAAAACTGAATCCTTATCCCACTGTTGATCTGGAGTTACGGGATTAGTTGGGTATGGTGCAGACCACTGAGGATCAGCTCCATAAGTTTATAACTAGATGATTATGCTGTTGACAGACACTATTGATCTGCCTTCCGGGATTTGTATCACATACACTCACCTATTTGTCCATAGCAAATAATACAGCCAAAGTAGTGGTAAGATCTATAAAGTTACTAAGTTTTAGAAGACCAGCTTGCTCTCTATTAAAGAGAAAGGAGAGTGAGTAGCCATGTTGGTCTTTGCTTCAATGTAGTAAAATAGCAAACGAGGGGCAGGTAGTAGGTGCATTTACGTTACAACCTTTTAAACCCCACAGGGTTCTTCATTGGGTACCAGAAACGTTGTGATGAGTTCTGAGAGGGTTGGAAGCTTGTACCTTATCAACCTGTTGATCCAATAAAAGGCATCATATTACCTACTCCCTTTCTTTGATATTTTACCACATGAAAGAGTTATAGAAAAGTAGAGCAATGAGGAGGCAACAGTGATTGGGAACAAATCCTGGTATTTTGGGGATGATAATACAGAATGGGGAACAAGAGACACAGTAACGCTAATGGTATTCAGCAGGGACATGAACGAGTAACTTGCCAGTTTCATTGGTTCAGTTGCAGCTGCAGTCTGATCACACTGGGAAATAACATATTTATACATGGAAAATGCATTTGTAAGGCCAGCAATAACTAAAGGTGCATGACGTACAGAGCTGTAACGCTCAATAGTAGTAATTTTAGGTCCAAAAAAACGTGACACTCTGATCTGTCGAAAAAAAATGGCAATTCCAAGTAAAGAAAAATCCTATTGCAGAAGTGGAACATGCTATCAATATCTAAACTAGTAATTACCTACATCATTAAGTCCTGTAGCAAAGTAATCGAACTTGTACCACCAACTATTTACAGGCATGGCAATGTACAGTATCTATGCCCAAACATAGATAATTAATCATGATATCGACACAATACACCTTTACTGCGTTAATTACATGCATGTTTTAATTGCTTCTCTGCTTTCTCCCATACAAACCAGAGCCTCAGAAGTGTGAGGCACCACAGTGTTGGACTTTATGTAACGGAGTAATACTATGTACTGTAGCCAAAATTCGATTCAGCATTATGTATGGGATTATGTATGGCATTTTTCTCTTTCCCCTCTCTTGATAAATCTACCTAAAGAGAAACCACAAATATAGATCAATTTCACAATTTCTACCAGTTCCCCAAAAAATTTTTTCAACCTTTACCAATTATTTCTGACATTGTCACGCACCAACGACAGGAGAGGGAGCTTGGACACGCCAACGTCTGAGGTCGAACTGAAGTCCTGTAAACCACTTCAGGCACGATGGTGAAAGATATGTCTGTACTCAAAATCCATTTGTGAGGCCAATTTTTGGATTTTATATTGTTATTTATTCACTCAAAAGGTGCCTCATTTTTTCTGTAGCACAGGTTGGGATGGGAACCGCTAATAAAACAATTCAGCAGGTTAGCTATCAAAATAAGTGCCACATGACCCCTAAATTGAACGTGTTCCACCACTAATTTACTTGCATTCTTTTATATTACCACTTTGCCCATTACTTGAGCTTTACCACATAGAGAATTGTGAAAATACCAAAGCACCAAAGTGTCCTAGTGTCTCTATAGTGGTGCAGGTCAGGTGTGCCCAAACTTTTTAAGTAAGAGGCAATTACAGAGGGCCCCGCGCTCTCTGCCAGCAATCAATTTAAATGTTGTGGGGATGGGTGCGGGACCTCTGTAAGCCTGGCAACCCCTTACAAAATTGCAGGGCACGCCCCCCAGTTTGCACACTCCTAGTGTAGGTGATGCTCAGCGGCCCTTTTACCTTGATCTCAGTGCTGGAATGTGTGCAGAGCTGGCATCATGAGCAGTAATAGAGGGCGCCCGAAACTTTTCTGTTACTTTATTTAGCAGAGTAAATGTTCGTTCGACATCAACAGGACTGGTTTTCAGTTACAGGGTAGCACAAACATCCTCCACCATAGGAAATCTGAGCAGGGGCCATCTCTTTTTCAAGCCTTCCACCTGTAACGGGTATTCCCCCCCCACCCAATCGCATATATGGCGTATGTAAGGGGAACCTATATGTTACTAGGTGTGGTGCGTTATACCTGTCAGGCTCACAGGAGGTCTGAGCCTCCGCTAGTGAGAGCCTGGGCTGAATCTCTGGAACGTTTCTTGTCAGCGCCTCCACCTATGTGAGATTCTAGGAGTGTAGAGTGGTCCTCACATAGGAACATCCATAAAGTAACCAGCCCACACCAAAGGTTATGGCTAAAAGGGTTTACTATATGGCAAATAACACAACACAACATACTTCAACAATATGACATTGACAGTGTCCCTCTATAACACTAATAAGCACAACTACCCGGTCACCACGCAGGGCTTTGTACCCCACACGTTATATCAATAGTCCCAAATGTCCCACAATACTCCAAGTGAGTGACTGTTGGTAAAGTTGGTGCACTTGATGACTGACTGTACCTGCCCAGTGCTCCAGCACCTGAGGCTGCAGATTCTTCACAAAGGATCCGCCGCTCTGCGATCTCCCCTGTGACGTCCTGCAACTCTGCCTGGCGGTGGGTGACTCCCGCATAGAGTGATCCACCTTTGGAAAGTCTCTTGCTGCAGAGCCTGTCTGAGCCCAGACGCAGGCCGCGATCACTGAGTGCAACTGGCACCGGTGATGTCACATAGAACTGGGTAATATAGAAAGCAACCCCCCCTTGCACTGAAAGGGGCCTTCCCTGAAACTGCCAAACTAACTGCTGTGGCTGCACTGCAAGCCACACTGTCTCTTCTTGTCAGAGCCCACAGCACTGCAGCTGTGTCACTGACAAGACTCAAATGAGGGCAGGGTCCCGACCTAAGGGGTCTTCCCTATGAACTTACCCACTAACCTAGTGGGGAGTGGGGCCTACCTTAGCCTGGGGTGTCTGGGGCCTAGTACAGCAGAGCACTGAGCTGTTTACACTACCTTCCCCAATCGCTTCCTGGATCCAACTGACAAAACCCTGTCTGCACACAACATTGTATCTTCTTTGCAGCATGAGAAACTGCCAGCTCTATTGGCTTCAATGCTGCCTGTGACCAGGGTGAAAGTGCAGTCCCCAGAGGCTGCTGGGAATTGTAGTTCTTGGTACAGCTCTTTCCTATGGGGACCGCGTGCGCGATCTTTACTGCGCATGTCTGAAGCTGTAATGGCCGCCGCTACCCTTAACTGAGCATGCGCAACTTCCAAGAGCTCTTGCACACATGTAATGGCCACCTCTATGCTTGCCAACCTCTGTGCATTGCATGGCACAGGCGCGAACTCTCGCGCCAACCTCAACATGGCCACCGCGATTGCTCTGCTTACGCGCAAGCCTCCGCACATGCGTGAACACATTAAACATGGCGGCGTCCTGCCGCAGCTGCCACCGGGAGCCCCCGGGAACGCGCTCACCCCCGCAGCAGCACACACGCAAGGGGGAAAGAAACCTGCAGACAGGGGGACCAGAGGGACCCTGGCTACACACCTTACAACTGGGAACAAAACTAAGGCCTTCCCTAGTAATTAATAATTATTCATAATTCCCCAGCAATACCTCCAGGTTCCCCTTAATGAGAAGCTGTAACAAAGACTCCATACTTCTGCTGTGGTAGGGATCGATATAAAAAAATATATCAATAGGCCTCTTACTCCTTACTGCCTTAGAAAACAAGAAAGATGGGACTTACCTTGAACAACAGAACTATTAGCTCTTGAGATCCCCCTCATCTGGGTCCACTCTGAAGATGGAGCGCTGGGTCCCTCATATTTATAAACTTTCCCCTTATCCCTGTAGCTGGACAGATAAAGGGCGGCCTTGGCCTAGGCATCCCCTATCAGGTGTCCGAGCATATTCGGGATTGCTAAATTATTAAATTTTAATTTAAGCGTCTGCTGAAGAGTGAAAAACACCAACACTAGATCATGTCTGGCATTTCTTCACCCTAAATATTGTTACACTTCTTCATGATTTCACATTTTTCTCCACATGTAAATTGACCACTAGGGGGAGCAGCATCCTTGTGTGTCCGTCTTTATGACATCGCTCCCATAGATTCTCAACACAAAAGAAGCGTTGCCAAGCTCAATCACAGTTAGACATAGCACATGCTTCATTACATTATTGCATACCCAGGTGCTAATGCACAGATGGTGTGTTTTGGTGCTCAGACATTAATGAAAGAGGGGGGGGGGAAAAGAAGCAGGAGTCTGTACCAAAAAAATTACTTCACAATTATTTAAAATATGAAACTCTTATTAACCAATTGTAGTCAGACGGCAGCAGTGTAATAATGCTTCCACAGCTACAGGACAGTGAATATAATGGTGGGGCAATATTCCTTCTATTTAGCTTGTATCTGAAGAGACAGACAAAATGTTGCTAAGACGCAAGTTATTTGGCGCTCTAGCCCAGGGGAGCGCAATCTTTTTTCCATGCGCCCCCCCGTGCCATCTGTCACCCTCTCCTCGCGCCCCCCCCCCTTGCTTACCTTGCTTCAGACGTCCTGGCGTCATGAGGTCGCGTTGCCATGGCAACGCAACGTCATTTGACGCCGCGTTGCCGTGATCAGGAGCGTCTTAAACAAGGTAAGTAGAAGTTTACAGAGGCCCTGCAGCTCCCCCGGCATTAATTTAAGTGTATTCGGGAAGCGTGTGGGGGCCTCTGTAAACACCGCGCCCCCCTCAGCGACTCTCGCACCCCCCTTGGGGGGGCGCCCCCCACTTTGCGCTCCGCTGCTCTAGCCCATAATCATTTACAATAAGGGTAATTTTGTGCCTGCATGACTATCCTACTGGTCTTTGGCCCCTCCTAGAGAAAAGTAACAAATAAAGTCCATTGGGTGATGAACAGTATCCTTGGAGCATTGCTTAGGAAAGTCCCTGCCCTTTATATAGGAGTAGTATTTTTTTCCAATCCTATAGAAGCTTTTATAGGTGAATCCATGATATTAGTTCTGAAGGAAAAAAAAAAAACATTTGTTATTATTATAATATATCGGCGACATTTAAAAAAAAATCAAGAATACAAAAACCATAACGAAACGAAAAATACTACAGACTACACTTTCAAAGAGGAGCTTTGAAAATGGCATCTCAGTAAATAAAAATCAGATTATAAAATGTAATTCCTCTTGTAAAGATGTAACAGTGGAACAAGGTGAAAGTCTATATTTTGTTTATAGGCACACAGCTGCATTTTGCATGGGAAGCCTTTTCATGCTCTACCAAACAATTTGGCAAAGTCCAATCATTCCTTGTATTTGTTTTTTTTTTTCTTTTAGATGACCATATGTGATGTATCTGCAGAGGAAGCAGAATCAAGTATGAAGATCAGGTTGTTTATCTCCATAAACTATCAGCGTGCTTCCTTCCACTATGAAAAACATACATTCCCCATTTCAGCATCCATGCAGTCCTTGTGATTACAACTGTCATTTTATAAATTGGTGTGCCTCTTCGAATTTGTGCTTTGCCCAATCATATCGCTTTTACTTGTGTAGCCCTGCTTCCTAATGAACGCAGGCCACTATCATATGCTGTGTTACCTGTAGGCTCACAGGGTCTGAGCCTCTGCCACGGAGAGCCTGGGGTACACACAATACTTATAACTTGGTGCAGCGCCTCCACCTGCGACAGCTTCCGCTAGAGGGGAAGTGGGTCTTCGCAGGACTTATATACCTTCAACACACACACAGCAGTGTACCTTAACCAATCAACTTTACTTGCAATATTCTCACACATATATCCACAGGTGTCCCTCCCTAGAGGAGACACTCTAATCAGGGTCACGGCGAACGCCGACCCTCCCGTCTCCCTCCACCGGGTGATCCCACCCCGTGTCCAGTTCCCTTGGGAATAGTCCTCCGACCCTCAAGTGAGTCAGATATATATATATGTGTGACTGCGCAGCCACTGTGTCCCGAATGAATGATGGTACTGTTGGTGCACTTGGAGAATTACCTGCCAGGTACTCCAGTACCCGGTGCTGCTACAAATCTTCACAAAGGGTCAGCGAGGTGCAGATGTCGTCAGCCGTGGATGTCCAGGGCGATCCCACCCGGACACGCTGCGGCTTGCTAGCGGGGTCTGAGCCCAGACCTCCCGCCACTTAGAACTGTCCTGGTGATGGTAGTGCGGCAATAAAGGGAACCGGAACCTCACTATGGCAAGTCCCTAGCTCCGCTTGTCTCTACTGGGACTCAAGGCCTAACTGGGCCTGGGGCATGCGGCCTACGTAGGGGGTGGTTGGCCTCCCCACACCGAAGCTCCGTCTCCTCTCCAGCCAGCTCTGGCCAATGTGTGTGCAACCACCTCCTTTTCCTCCTTAACCTCGCAGCCCATTGGCTCAGCCCTATCACGGGGACCCGCGGGGGTTGATGGGACCTGTGTCTCGCTACCTCCCTCGAATCGGAACTCTCCTCCTTCGCGGGCTTTGCTTACTCTTGCCTGCGCATGCGCAACCTCTGGCAAGGTTAAGTCTGCACTGGTGCCAACCATAACATGGCTTCTTGCACGACGCGGAGCCTCCATATCGGAGCGCTCCCTACTGCAGCGTACCCGCCCCCAACAACAACAAGGGCGAGAAGGGGGTCCCGGCTACACTTGTTATATTTTTTAATCCTGATTACCATGAGAGCCAGCTGCATGTTTTGGGTTCCATGATCTCTGAAAGGAATAATCATATTCCATGATAATTTATCCTCATACAAATGGTGTTTTGTTTTTGCACTTTGTCCAACCAGAAGCATGAAACCCATAGTGTATGTAACCACCCTTCTATAGGGTTACCAGGTTACTGTAAGGGGTTAATAGCAGGATTGTATATGCTGGGCCCCTGTGCTGCCATAGGGATAGGAGGAAGGTTCTGGAAGATAGGTTCCTGGAGTACAAGAAGAGATGAGCCTCGGGAAGTGTAGATAGGGATGATGTCCATAAAATAATAGGATAGATCTGGCTCCCCTTATTTATTTTATTATAGATAGGAACAGTGCCCTTATAGCAAGGATTCAAGAAAATGGCCAATTAAGACATGCAGGTACCACATAGGGGGAAACAAACACACCACTGAGGCCCATACACAGAGGGTCCCCGGGTGTCAACTTTACAGGCGGATCTATATGAGTATACTCCTCAAATCAGTAGAGAAGTGGCAGTTTCGACTAGGAATGACATAATCGGTACCTTTTCAGAACCAGCTAGGATCCGAGTAGGGGCCCATAAAATATGGGGTACAACAGATCCTACTCCAAAGGGAGGCCCGGTCAAATGCCTGAAATGCACCCAAGTAAATACACCGCTCTGTGAGTGTTAAGGGTGGGCACCCCGGGAAGCACCGTGTTCATGAGTAACCATGAGTATAAAATAACGAACTACGTTGTCATGTGTGTGTGATGTGTCCCCGTGCCTGGGGACATGAATAAAGAATAAGTTGCAGAACAAAAGTTCCTGGCGCCCATCATTTTCACCCTCGCTATTTCACCACCCAGCCGTCTGAATCCAGCACTCTGATCTGAGGCAAACTATGCCGATGTAAACTCCCTAGGGCAGCGAGGGTTACATTTAATTACGTGGGCCAGACCTTATCCTTTCGGGTGCCCCCGTGTTGTTCTGGGAAAGACCCATATACATGCCCAGTATAGCACTTCCAGTTGTCGCCCAGCGATAGTAGATTAAAGGACTTCCACGTCTATGGGAATGGATCTGGGATGTGATCGCCCCTTTCAAACAAATGTCCTCTGTGCAAATGGATAAGAACATAAGGACCTCTTCTTACAGCTCCTTTTATATGGAGTAATCCTGGTCAGCTAAAGTCACAGTCTCAAGAAAAAACAGGAACAGACGGGGCGCACGGAGGTTAACACCAAGAAAACAATTTTTAGAGACCAAAAACAATACCAGGAAATCGAGCTCCAAATGTAACACATGGGGAGTGCGGCATAAACAATGTCATCTGTGATCGTTCTGTGCCAATTCCCGAACTCAACAGCGGAAACTCAGCTGGAAATATAAGCCATCCGGAAACAAATGTCTCAAACAATCTCTATGTGTTTCACACATATAGTGCTTAGTCAGAAGACACAAGCGATGCCATGTCCCTGGCACTGTGCTATGGCCATTCTGGCACTCGAGGAGTCAAGGCACACATCACCCAATATTGGTAAGGATAGCATTATCCCTGTGAGGAGCTGTCAAAATGAACCCCCACCAGACACACCTTTAAACTAAAGCCAAACAACTTGATTTTTTTGCTAGAGATGTTTTATTATGACTAAGAAAGTGATATCACAAGTATTCTAAAATAAATCTGTCATGTAAGCAGTGCATGACCATTTTCCTTTCCTTTCCACACACATATTTATATTAGGATATCTGGGTGAGATACATATTCAGGGCCGCCGACAGGGGGGAAAGTTGAGACAAGTGTCCCAGGCCTGGAGGCTGGGGGGGGGGGGAGGAGGGGGTCAGCGTTGGAAGTTGAGCCCGGCCATAAGTGGTAATTGTATTTGGGGGGGGTGGTAATTGTATTGGGGGGGTGGCAATTGTATTTGGGTGGGGTGGTGGTAGTAATTGCATGTGGTGGTGTAGTAGTGGTAATTGTATTTGGGGGGGTGTAGTGGTATATGTATTTAGGGGGGGATAGTGTTGTTTTGTATTGGAAGGGGTAATTATTGTGTGTGGGGTGAGGTTGTATGGGTATTGGCAGGAATTGTGTGTGTGGTCAGGGGAGGAGGGTGAAACAAATGTGAGGAGCGGGGGATTGAGGGAGTGGAATTGAGTGAGAGCGAGTAATTGAGTGATAGCAGAGGGGAGGAGAGTGAGAGTGGGGTGTAAGAGAGGATGGGGGGAAAGTGAGTGTGGAAAAGAGGGTGAAGAGTGAGAGGTAGAGCGGGAAAGAAATACAGGTGTGAAAGTAGAGGGCTCACAAGGAGGAGGTGGCGCCAACATGGGGAGGGCCCTGGGCCAAACTCGAGTCATGGGCCCGGCACATCTGGTGCCGTCCCTGTAGATACTATGTTCAAGTTACTTAAGTATTAACATATGAATCAATCAATTGAACCCTTCCAGTGAAGGAGTTACCAGGATTTCATGTTTCTAATCAGCAATTACAATAATCAATGACTCAATTCTAGTAAAAAAAAAAAATTTAAAAAAAGGATATACATAAATAAAAAAAGTGAGTCGTGTGACTTTTTATTTGCTAAAGAGGGATGTTTTATTATATAATTAGGAGGTTACTAGTCGTAATCTCCTGTACAAGTATTAGCCATGCTGTGCATGTTTTATTTTCTAAAGATACTTTGTGCTCAACTTGTTTATCTCCTTGCAGTGATTTACAATAATCACCTCCCTTCATTATACCCAAACAGCATACTTTAGAAAAATCGTCCAGCTGAACTCCTATAGAAATAAAGCACTTCCACACAGGGTATGTATTTGTATCACCGTTACTTTCACATGCATTTCCCATGGGATACGTGAAGTTCTTAAATTGCACAGCCTCAGGTCATTTGTAGCAACATTTCAATTAAGATAAACACCATCAGGAAGAATATCCTCAATTTTTGGATGCAGGGCATTTTCAACCCAGCCTTTGATTATGTCGCATAAACAAATAACCTTGGACCTTCAAATGTATCATGTTACAGAGCATGTTCCCCAAACAAGGGTTATTTTGCCTTGCATAGTCAAATCATCTCTAGAGCTGCTTGATTACCTTCTAACCCTTCCAGGGCCAAATGCAGCCTAAACAGCATTGCTATATTTTAGTGGGGTTTTATACAATGGTGACTTAGATTATAGAAGAAGAAAAAAAAGGACACATTTCCTAGAATTAGAGATTAGCAAATGCAGTGTGGTGTGCACAGCAGGTCCCGACATTAATTAATTTCCTCTCTTCAAAGAGAATGTGCAGGAACCCTTTTTTATGTCTGGCACAGCAGCGCTAACGTACAAATGCTGGGAAGCAGCCACAAGGGTTAAATACAAAATGTAAATTGGCTTTACAATTCAAGAACCAAAGTCATTAGTATGCAGTGAGCAACCTATAGGGTTAAAAATGTCAATTTTATTTAATAAATCCGTTACCAAAAGGAATAGGCATTTCATGCCAAACACAGGGGTCTTTATTAAAGGGTCAGGATTATAGATTGAAGGGTGGAACTGCTTACAATGACTTTATATATTACATTTGAATACAAATGTAGAATTTAATTTACTTATTCATTATTGTTTTTATATACAGTATAAACAGAGGTGATCAAACAACGAATGTGAAGAGAGAGAGGAGAGAGAGGTATCTGAACCGTGTTAGCCAAGCTTAATAATCAAAAACGAATAGACAATACCATTCTGTGGCTAACAAAATGCTTTTATTTGTGCGAGCTTTCGAGATACACTGATCTCTTCTTCCGGCGGGTGTTACAATGGATAAAGCAAGAGTGGTTTTTACTTAAAAACAGTGCATCTTGGACTGTATCTGACTGAAGCCTATCCCTTCCCCCTGTGCAGTATGCGATTTATGACTTAAGGTGTTAAATGGTCCCTGAATGTTAGTGATGTAAGAGTGTGTGTGTGTAAATATAAATGTATAAAGCGCCCACAGTGTATACAGTGCTTTACAAAAGGTGTGTGTGAAGTGGGAGTGTATACCAATGGTGTGGGTAGGTGTAGAAATGTAAGAGGGTGTTGCAATACTAAAAGTGTGTGGATACTATGTGGTCCCTATTGGCAGTGTTCGACAAACCTATACATTTGCACGCCCCGGGCGAGTGGATTTAACATCATGGCGAGCTCCTATTGGCTCCTATTGGCCCAAGCAGCACACGTGTGGTACTAGGTGGCGAGTAGATTTTTTTGTTCGGCGAGTAGATTTTGGTGATTTGTCAACCACTGCCTATTGGTATATAGGGAAGGAATTACATTGTGTATTTGTATGTGTAAGAGACACCTGTGTGTGCATTCATATAGCGCAGTATGTATAAACATGGGATTTAGCACTCGTGGGAAGAGAGTTCACTTGTAATGACTCATGGAACTTCGGTCTCGGTTCAGGTCACCGCTAAATGTCCCGAACAGTTTCATAAATTTGTATTCATGCAACCGTCTCTCTTTCGGTGTTCTAAGACAGCGGCATGCAAACGGGGGGCGTGCCCCCCCTGATTAACTGAGGGGGGTGCTTCCCAAAGGCACTTAAATTAAGTGGGTAACAGTTAGAAGGGGAAGCAGGGGGAAGAGAAGAGGCAAGCCAGTTCTGAGCTGACCCATCTCAATAAGTGTCAGGGCAGGAATGGAAGGGCTAGGGAAGGCCAATTACTCTAGCAGCCAGGGGAATAGTTCCTCCAGCACAGAGGAGACCAAGGATATTCAGAGACCAAGAAATATTGTGGTAGTAGAAGACTGTGAATGACCGACCGCTCAGTCTATCCTGTATGAATTGTCATTGAGATATGACTTGAACAATTCGAGTTCCTCCAGAGTCCCACTCCAGACACACAGCACGTCATCGATGTAACTTCTCCAGAGCACTTTTGTACCCAGTACCCTGCAATCACCTGGACCTCCAGTGAATCATTCATGTGAGTTTACTCCTTTTTGCTATTCAGTTTATCCAGTTTCACTACATCATTGCACCTTTAGCCAATGACACCCATACAAGATATACCTATTTTAAAGGTTAGTGGGAGTCCACGCAGAGTGGCTATTAAGGGTCTGAAGCAGAGTGTCTATTAAGGGTCTGAAAGTGACATTACTGATTGGAAGGTCTGATTTCAAGCATGCTGGTTTTTTTTCTGGAAAAACAATTGTGATTATAAGGACATATTTATGCATGGACGTTCCCTGTGAGCATTGCATAGGAGTGTGAGTAAAAAAAACATTAATGGTGTACTGCAATTAAAAACATACAGGTATATTTAAAAAAACCTATTAGAATACAATTTTAAACAATGAACAAGTCAGAAATGAGTCAACATTTTAACAGACGAGCAATCACGAAGCGAATTCGATCCCAACAGATTGTCCTTCCAGGGCCGATGCCTTGTATGCCGCAAAATGCCATTAATGGAGTCTTACACGATTTTCATTAAAGGATCGGTAGTTGAAAAATAGCGCCGCAATTCCTCCACAATAGTCTCTCAAATTTTCAGGAAGAGCCTTTTTCTCGCGATTCCCTTCGTAGTTCACATTGTGGGCCCATCCTAATTATAACGAGTATGGCACGTGGTGCTTGAAAATTAACAAGGCATGCCTTTGGGGTATACGAGCACTTGCAAACCTATACTTCTCCCTGAGTGGCTGGGGCAGCTCGCACAGGATGATGTCGGGCACCATCTCAATGCAAGCGTATGTGGGTTGGATCCTGGGAGCGGGTGTTCTTCTGGGAGCGGGTGCGCTTGTGGCGGCGGGCGAGGGTAGGTTGTCTGGGAGGATGCTTTCCTCCTGTCTTGGTCTCCTTGTCAGTGTTGCCTCCTGGCGTGGTCTTGACGGGGATGTCATGTCATTCTCGTCAATGGCATACATGAACACATATTCTTCTGATGGAGGGGGTGCACTTGGTGATGCAAGGTTGAAGGTCCCATTCATCCCATCCATGCCACCCTCCTGCTCCGGTATCCGAGGTACAGGGGCATGAACTCCGAGCAAATTATGTATCCCCGCTATGTCAGTCTCTATCTTCTCCATCCGTTGATCCATCTTCACCATCCGTTGATCCATATTTAGCATGGTCTCTAAAAGAAGATCTATCTTTCCCAGCATAGAGTTCCCAGGGCTATCGACACTTCACCCATTCAGCATGCGGTCTAACGAGCTGGATCTTGTGCATGGGGTGCTGTGGACATCTGGATGGATGGGTGCATAAGAGGATGAGATGGGGGTTCCCTGTAGATAAGCGGCAGCGTCGTCGAGGAGTGATGGAGGAGTTGTCCTGTGGATTTCCGAGAGAGAAGCAACAGAGTCGTCGAGGAGTGCTAGAGAAGGTGCCCTCTTGGTTTCCGGGAGAGAAGCGGCAGCGGCGGCGAGGAGTGATGGAGAAGGTGCCCTCTGTGTTTCCGGGAGAGAAGTGGCAGAGGCGGCGAGGGCTGATGCAGAAGGTGACCATTTGTTTTGCTTTGAGTGTACATCACCGAATTTCTTCTTGACATAATAAGGCATCTGTAAAGGCTTCTTTAAAGCCTTACCTGTAGCCTTTGGAGTCGTCAGAAGGTTTTCTTTATTAGCCTTAGCCTTTTGCTTTGGCCTTGGCAACGGCTGCCGCCTTTTGCTTTTTCTGCATGTCAGGCACGGCAGAGGCGAGTTTGTTCCTGCGTCCGTAGAATCGGGGTTGATCCATGGAAGCAGATGGCACAATGCAGTATCTGGACAAGGGCAAGGTCAGATACAGATCATCGAGTGGGAGGCTATGCAATGTGTGTTACCTTTTATGCATGGCGACGAGGTGCAGGTATTAAAAGTGGGCGTATTCTAATGTGACTCATTAAAGTATAAATACAGCATCCATTTTGTGGATTCACTGCACAACGAATAAACATTGAATATACATTCTTGTGCATGTATTTCTTTCTACACGCAGCGATGCCTGTTAAAAAGATTTCTAAGGATCTCAGCATGACAAAGGAGATGTACACGAGAGGACAACGAATTGCGGATATTCAACGCTGGCTAAGTACTTCTGGCCTCGTTGTACCAGCAGCAACCGTGAGCTATCATGCCCATGGTAAGACCAAGAAAGTAAAGAGGACACCAACGGTAACTGCCGCGTAAGTACTGTACTGTATCTATCTATTTTTATTGTTATCGCTGTATATTTATATAACTCTATTCTATACAGTATCTTTCTATTTTTATTGTTATCGCTGTATATTTATACAGTATAACAATTCTATTAATATCTACTGTATATTTGGCCATACTGTAGGCCTGAGCATTAATGTAGCTGTACTTGTGGCCTACTGTAACGTATTGTTGTTTTTCCTTTAAACTGTAGGGAGACAACTGTTCTGGTTGACAGAATAAGTGAAGAGAATGATGAGAAGAGTGCCTTAAGGGTCAAATACACTCTGCTGCAAAATCACAATCTAACCGTATCAGAGACCAGCATTAAGAAGATGAGACGCAGAATTGGATGGAAATATGGACGTGTGAGGTTAGTACTGGACAGTACAGAAGGTGAAAAGTGTGGTTTAATAAACTGTACTGTACCTATAAAATTATTCCTTGTCATTACAGAGCTTACCCTATGATAAGGGACGTCAACAAGATAAAGAGAGTGGTCCAGGCACAGGCATGGATCGACAGTGGCGAAACTTTTCAGGATTGCATCTTCACTGACGAGTCTACTGTATCGCTGGAGAGATTTGCCACCTTTGCATTCCACAAAAAGGTTGCATATCTATGAAGCCGCGTCCAAAATACCCAGTGAAGATGCATGTGTGGGGTGCCATCTCTAGGCGTGGACCAGGATGCATCGTCATCTTTGATGGTACAGTATAATAATGCACAAAGTCACATGCTGTAGCCTTAAGCACTGTACTGTACTACTGTAGTGTGCATTATTTTGAGCACTTTTCTTTTCTTGTTACAGGAATCATGAATAAAGCGTTTTTCCAAGAGCAAATAGTGCCTGAGATTGTGGAATACATCACACGTGAATTCCCAGATGGTCACCGTTTCTACCAGGACAACGATCCGAAGCACACCGCGTCAACTGTGCATATTCTTGCCTGCGGTATCAACTGGGTGAAGACGCCAGCGGAGTAAGTACGGTAACCGTGTCTCGTTTTTTCACACTGTTTACTGTGTATCTCTTTAACTAATTCTCCTTTTTTCCCCCTCCAATGACCGATCGTCAGACTTCAATCCTATCGAAATGGTCTGGCATCAGCTGAAGGACAGAGCTCCTCATACTTCCTCCCAAACCTGGCCCTACTACCGCCTTCCACATTACTGTTGGAACTACGATCATTCACCCAGTAGCCCAAGCACGCTGCCTTGGGGTCACACTCGACTCCTCTCTCACATTTGCCCCTCACATTCAAAACATTTCTAAAACCTGTCGCTTTTTCCTCAGCAATATAACAAAGATACGCCCTTTCCTCTGTTGCTCGACTGCTAAAACTCTGACTCAGGCCCTCATTCTCTCCCGTCTTGATTACTGTAACCTCCTGCTGTCCGGCCTTCCTGCCTCTCACCTGTCTCCCCTACAATCTATCCTTAACGCTGCTGCCAGAATCACTCTACTCTTTCCTAGATCTGTCTCAGCATCTCCCCTCATGAAATCCCTCTCCTGGCTTCCGATCAAATCCCGCATCTCACACTCCATTCTTCTCCTCACTTTTAAAGCTTTACACTCTTCTGCCCCTCCTTACATCTCAGCCCTAATTTCTCGTTATGCACCATCCAGACTCTTGCGTTCTTCTCAAGGATGTCTTCTTTCTACCCCCTTTGTATCTAAAGCCCTCTCCCGCCTTAAACCTTTTTAATTGACTGCCCCTCACCTCTGGAATGCCCTTCCCCTCAGTACCCGACTAGCACCCTCTCTATCCACCTTTAAGACCCACCTTAAGACACACTTGCTTAAAGAAGCATATGAATAGCACTGTGAATATTCTGAACACATGGCACATAAAGCTTGGCCCCCTGCAGATGCACTTACCAGAACTCCCTCCTACTGTCTCTGTACGTTCTCCCTACCTACCAATTAGACTGTAAGCTCCTCGGAGCAGGGACTCCTCTTCCTTAATGTCTAAAGCACTTATTCCCATGATCTGTTATTTATATTATCTGTTATTTATTGGATTACCACATGTATTACTGCTGTGAAGCGCTATGTACATTAATGGCGCTATATAAATAAAGACATACAATACAATACAATACAATATCCGAAAAGTGGTGAAACCCTCAAAAAAGGATGAGTTGGCGAATGGCATAATGAGTTTTTGGAACGATGTGCTCACCGTGGAACGCTGTAATAAATATATCGACCATATTGCGACTGTGTTGCCCATTGTGATAGAGCGTAATGGGCAAGCATCAGGAAGGTAGTATGGTACTGTACTGTAATTTGGTAAGTACAGGCACACCAAGTACAGCATGATACAGGTAAGTATGGCACAGATTGTTTTACAGTATACAGCATGCACTTTACTGCACTAATTTTTAATTTTTAGAGAGAGCTGGCTGCACTACCAATCTTGTTACAAAGTATTTTACAGTACAGTAGTTCCAGTAGACAGTAGTTTGACAGTAGTAACTGCATACAGTAGTCCAATATGGAGTAGTTTTATAGTACACCATGCAATTACAGTATATGCACTTACAGTAACTGCACTCATTTTTTCTTTCCTTTTCAGAGACAGCTGGCTGGACTACAAAAGGACGGGTGGGGGGGGGGGGTATCATGTGTAAATTGTGTGAACTGTGTGTATAGTGTATCTACAGTCATGATTTACACAAAAAAAAACCTCTCTCAATGAACTACAGAATGCAATGTGGCCATGACGAACAAGATAAAGACTAAAAATATAACTGTTTTTATTATTATTATAAATGTGCATTATTCATGATTATTTATATTTTTCATTCTTCAATTACCGGCACCGGCCCTAAAATTTCAACTGACAGAAGAACTACAGTACACTACTGTACAGTACGTGTACAAAGAAGATAAACACTGAAAATGATTATTTGTATTTTTTATTCCTGATAAAATAAAATAAATATTTCATTACATTCACATTTTTTTTCTTTGAACTTTAAATGCACTGTGAATGTGTGTGTGTGTGGGGGGGGGGGGATTCTTCAAGAAGGCTTACATTATTATTCATTGGTTACATTATCATTCGTAGGTTACATAATCAGATTAACATATTCAATTCGAGAAAGGTTTATCACAAGTGCGCATGCGTTACCGTAAACAAAGCCTCAAAGGGTTAGGGGGGAGGGTGGGGGTCATCATAATGGATTAGCATAAGGGATTAGCCAAGCATTTGAAAATGATTGTGAAGTTATACACGCATGCGCATTAATCATCAACTAGGTCCCTTCCCAAAGAGGATTACACGCAGGTGCAGAGATGTGACGCTCGGCTCGGGACGATTAAAAGCACAAAGCCAAGCTTTTGAAAATGAATGGTTTTCGAGAGGTGTCGATAAGAAGTTGAAATACTTGAGCCTTGTGTGTGTCTGCGGGGGGGAGGAGGGTAAAGCTGCATGAAGGATTAGCAGCACTGTAGTGTAGTTCAAAGACATATTTTCAACAGGTCATCATAATGTTTTGATCCCCAAACCCCCAAATCCATAAAAATTACATAAAGCGTGTGAATGACCAGTATAACATTAAAAATCTACAGTACCGATAGAATATCAGAATAACAAGAACTTTTATGCAGGCACACACGTCTGGAAACGAAACAAAAAAACAAAAACAAAAAATTTCCAGACTTGAACTTTCACATGATTTCACCAGCAGGTGCTGAAATGTGACACCAGGCTCTGTACATTATACACGCAGGAATGTGATGACAGGTTCGGGATGAGTGTAGCCAGAAAGCCATCTGGCTGGGAGAGGTGTACTGAACTGTAGATAAGAAGTTGAAATAGTACTTTAGCCGTGTGTGTGCGGGGGCGAGAGGGAGAGCGCTTTATGCGCCGAAATGTGATACTGTAACACGCCTATGCGTTTCAACAATGTTCAAATGAGACATACAGTACTGCACGGTACCCGCATAATATAAAAAGAGTATAAAAACAAGTAAAAGTAAAAGTACTGATTACAAAATACTGTAATACAGTACATACAGTACTGTATAGAAATGTGATAATTTTATATTCGAAGAAGACGCGATGCTATATTTTTGTAATACTGTATACTGTAAATCCTCCATTTTACAAATACTGCGCGCGCACACACAGACATGCATTTGACTTTTAAGACAACAGCTCGCGAACGCCCACCTGTGTTTTTAGACGGTATTGCAGTATAGTGGACACCGCTAAAAATCCGAGCACTAACATATTGGAAAGTGCTACGGAAAAAAATAAAATATACCGCATCTGGCCGCGGTTAGCAGAGCGCCGTGGATCCGGATGCATTAGGATAAAGGCGGCCGCAGCTGTAGAAACAAATATCAGAAAAATTATGAGTATAAAAATAAATATGACAATTTAAGAAGAGATCAGTCTTATCAAAGACAGGATAAGTAACTATAAAAATTATCAGAATTTTAATAAGGGGGAACGTCAGGATAAAGATCAAAAATCGGAGTATAGGCAGCAAACTGGCTATGGTGCGGTTGTTAATACCCATCAACCCTTTAGATGGGTGTCTGAACATCAATCACCAGTCCTTTCCCTTTTTTATAATCAGTAAAAACCAAACGTGTCGCCAAAGGAAAAAAGGGGGGAGCCAGAGACATCAAAACAAGAGACTCCTCAGGGTATGAAAAGAAGGTTCCTACCCAAAGAGGAAAGAGAGCGGGTCCAGAATCCAAACCCAGAGATTACTATCAAGAGCATTAGATTCACCAGAGAAGGGGATCTTTAATCTATCATCACTCATTTTAACTGATGATCAGAAAAAAGGGCTTAATAAAGGATTAACCTTTTCTAAGCCTTGTGGGCCTAATGGCTTTCCACTTTTCAAAGATCTCCAAAAATGTATGCGTAATATGACTTTAAAGAGGCATTTTATTAAAATGGAGAAGGAAAATATTGTACAAAATCCAATTTGGAATAGTACAGATATCACTGATTTAATTAATGTTGATGATCAGGTCTGTAAACACACATTCTTTAGAACACAATCAAAATGTTACCCAACACATTCCAAAGGTTACTATATTGATACTTTTTACAATATGGTTAATAATGAATTTAATCAATTAGTTAGAACCCATAAAACAGGTGATATTAAACACAATCTCAGTAAAAAGGAGAATCTAGCTTTGAAATTCCTAAAAGATAATACAAATCTGATCATAAGGCAAGTGGACAAAGGAGAGGGGGGGGGGTGTTTTACGGAATCAGAGAGATTATTAGAAGGAGGCACATCAGCTTCTCTATGATGCGTCCTTCTATAGAAAATTAAGAAATAATCCTACGACTGAGTATACAGTTCTTTCAAAAGAATTACTAGATGATGCATTTTCCAAGACAGTAATTTCTAAAACAGAATTTGGTTTCCTCTAATGTCCAAAAATTCCTATAACAAGTATCATTATACTGTGTGTGCTTCCTTGACCTGTGGTTTCCCCTGTCCTTGCTACTGATTTACTTGTGACTTCAGAACTGTGACCTGACCATTCATGCCTGCCGCCTGAGTCGACCCGGAGCAACTACCTGTCACAGTGGACCAGAACTTATCAACACTTTTTATATTTTTGGGATTCTCGATTGAACACAACAAGGAGGCAAAATAAATTGTGGTTTATTTCCTTGCTAGACAAACACACGACAACTTCAGAATACACTTAATACAACACTTACTGGGGTGGGAAAACAAAATAAATTGTCCTTTGCGAGAAAGCGCAAGAAATGCAGTCTCTGTTTAAGTCCCATTGGCTAGATCGCAAGTTGCCGATCTAATAACCTTGCCAAATCAAAGTATTTCGTTAAAGTTCATATGAATTCGTTCGGGAGTCCCCAGGGCTAACGAATTCCGAAGTTTGGGGTAAATTCTTGGTTGCGATGGTATTAACCCCTTGCGTCTTGGAACCGCTGCCACTGTACTTGAACAAAGTCCTGCATAAAGCATAGTCACATCATGAATCGTATCTGGATCACACTGGGGATAGTCCGGTGGGCACAGTTATATGGTTCACCAGCTTATCCTTAACAAGTACACCCAATCCCCTCCATGGGAACATTTAACCCACCAATCCCTGGTCTGACCGTAGTTTGCAAAGCGGGCAAAAAAGTTTTTCCGGTCTGCAAAGCGCATGTGCTCATTTGACACCCATGCCGTTTAGCATACCTGGAATACACTCCTTCTCTGGTGACCCTGGGTCTGGAGTTTTGCTCCAAGGTGCGAATGGCTCATGCGGGGTACCGGGATCTGGCACTTTGCAACATCCCGGCCATTTTCACACCATGAATCTCTGAGCCTTTTCAATCCCTGTATTTTCCCTAGACTTGGAGGCGCCCACTTAGCGAGACCTCTTTGTAATGCAGGAAGGAAAATACCCTCAGCTCATGCCCCCTTAGCATATTTACATGCCAAAGGATTTCTTCCCGGGCTTACAGAAAACAGTTCCTGTCTGTACATTTTAAATTCACAGTATTACACACTTTATTAAAACATCATGTTCTGGGTGTATGACAACTGTAATTTGTATATGTATCTGCATGTTTTATTTATTTATACTTCCACACCAAAAATCAGGGTGCTGGGTGCCTACGTTCACGAGTTAGCCCCCTTAATTGAAATGCTTGCTTGTGGGAAGCCAAGTTCACCTACTTCTCACGTCAATTGACCCACTTCCCACGGCAATAGACTTTCTGCCTTTCAAGTTACGGGGCTAATAAGGTACGTACTGTATACATTTTATCGGTAAACCACTTCAAATCTAACCACAAGCCAATTATTCAATTGACTTGTGGTTACGAGGTCGAATAGATAGAAATGGATACCCATACTTCAAACAGACCTCTAAACCGCAGCCACGCTTCTTCAATCAGCGCTGGCTTCGGCGCTCACAACGCCGTCTTGTGCCTAAAAAGATTATAGCACACATTGCATTTATTTCTATTACAGCAGGCAGGGAATAGCCTGCAATTTTGGGTTAAGAAGGCTGCGACAGGGCAAATACAGCAGTGCAGTGCAAATATTTTTAACCCCTTCCTTCCCCATGGAGTTGGGGTTAATCAGCCGGGTATAATACCTTTATTTAGGCCTGATTAACCCTCTCCTCGCCACACCTCCCGCACTCAAAGCGCAGGGACTGCTCTGACCACCTCATCCGGTGGCTGGGCTGACCTGCCAGCTCTTGAAGTTAGTATGTCCTGAGGGCTGTCCTGGCGTGAAAGGCCATCAGCATTGCCATGCTCGCTTCCCTTCTTGTGCTGGATTGTAAAGTCAAATTCCTGAAAGGCAAGACTCCATCGCAAAAGTTTAGCATTTTCCCCCGACCCCCTCTGTAACCAACTCAAGGGATTGTGGTCTGTAATTACTGTAAAAGGTCTGCCATACAGATAGGGCTGTAACTTCTTTAAAGCCCATACTATGGCCAGACACTCTTTTTCAATGGTGGCATAAGCCACATTTCTGGGCAGCAGCTTGCGGCTCAGATACACCACTGGGTGTTCACTGCCCTCCTCCCCCACTTGGCTGAGTACACCACCAATGCCATAATCAGAAGCATCAGTCTGCACCAAGAACTTTTTTGCATAGTCTGGTGCAACAAGAATGGGAGCACTTGCCAGTGCAGTCTTTAATGCCTGAAAGGAGACCTCACAGGCAGGAGACCAGACAACCAGCACAGACTGTCGCTTCTGGGTCAAGTTAGTCAGAGGTTTGGCAATGGCACTATACTGAGGGATAGTAGCCTGCAGTGCCTAGGAAAGCCATAACTTGTTTCTTGGTTTTGGGAACGGGCCACTTCACTATAGCTTCCACTTTAGCTGGTTCTGGCTTAAGATGCCCGCCACCCACCCGGTGCCCTAGGTACAGTACCTCTGCTACCCCTACAAAGCACTTGGTGGGTTTTAACGCAAGTCCTGCTTCCCTAATCCTGGCTAGCACCGCAGCTACATGCACTAAGTGTGAGTCCCATGAATTACTAAAGACAGCAAACCATTGCATACCCTCCAGCAAGCGATTGACCAGGCGTTGGAAGGTAGCCAGTGCATTTTTCATCCCAAATGGCATCACTAGAAATTTATAGAGGCCACTTGGGGTAATACATGCTGACTTCTCCCTAGCCTCCTGGGTCAAGGGGATCTGCCAGTAACCTTTACTGAGATCCATGGTAGTCAGATACCTTGCCCCCGCGAGTTCATCTAACAACTCATCCATGCGGGGCATGGGATAGACATCTGACACTGTGCCCGCATTGAGTTGCCGGTAGTCCACATAGAACCGGGTGGTCCCATCCTTCTTAGGTACCAGGACTACTGGACAAGCCCAAGGGCTCTGGGACGGTACAATTACGGTACAATTACCCTTTCTTAACTAAATCAAGGAAAGAGGGGAAGGGGAAAGGGGAAAGGGAGGCTCCCGCGTCAGCAAAAGTGTAGATAGTATGTAGATCAAGTAAACCACAGACTGGTGCAATAGAGGATAGATACTATAGTTACAACATAAACAGACAAAAAAGTTCCTCATTGAATGCACTCAGAAAGGTAAATCAGAGTGATATGGTTGATACAATTAAAAACCTTTGAATCACAAATATTTTAATACTTTCTTAACTCCAAGAATTGGCAATCAGATTACTCCTTGGATCAACATCCTTCTCATGTTTACTTATTTGGTACATCCTTGTATACCATTCCTTTCTAAAAAGATGTCCAACCTTTTTTTTGAACAAATCTATTGTATCTGCCATCACCGTCACCATGGGTAATGAATTCCACATTTTAACTGCCCTTACTGTAAAGAACACTTTCCTTTGTTGCTGGTGTGATCTCCTTTCCTCCAACCTTAAGGGATGCCCCTGAGTCCTTTGTACTGCCCTTGGGATAAATAGTTCTTTTGAAAGCTCTTTGTACTGTCCCAGAATATATTTGTATATAGTTATCATATCCCCTCTTAGATGTCTCTTTTCTAATGTAAAAAATCTAAATTAGCTAGCCTCTCCTCATAAGTTAGATTGTCCATCCCCTTTATTAATTTGATGGCTCTTCTCTGCACTTTCTCTAGGTCATAATGTATTTTCTAAGGAGAGGTGCCCAAAATTGTACTCCATATTCAAGGTGTGGTCTAACTAATGCTTTATAAAGGGGCATAATTATGTTAACTTCCCTTCAATCCATTGCTGTTTAATGCAAGATGAGATCTTGTTTGCATTTGCAGCTACTGCATGACTTTGGGCACTATTGCTAAGCCATTCTACAAGCACTCCTAAATCCTTCTCCATCAAGGATTCCCCTTATACATTTATCTGTATAAACCTCATCTGCCATTTACCTGCCCGAGTTTCCAGTCTCTCCAAGTCCTTCTGGAGAGAAATTACATTGTGCTCTGATTCTATTACCTTACACAATTTAGTGTCATCAGCAAAAATGGAGACTTTGCTCTCGATGCCAACCTTAAGGTCATTAGTAAACAAGTTAAAAAGCAGGGGTCCCAGTACCGATACCTGAGGTACTCACGACTTTAGAACAACCTGAAAAAGTTCAATTTATGGCAACCCTCTGTTGTCTATCCTTCAACCAGTTTTCAATCAAGGTGCATATATTTTTATGGCATACAATTAGCTTTATTTTATACACCAACCTCGTGTGGAACCGTATCAAAAGCCTTTGCAAAATCTAAGTAGACCACATCAACTGCATTACCTTGGTCTAAATTCCTACTTACCTCCTCAAAGAAATAAATAAGGTTAATTTGGCCTTCATAAATCCATGCTGACTATTACTAATAATTTTGTTTTCCATGAGGTATTCCAGAATATTATCCCGTATTAAACCTTCAAGTAGCTTCCTAACTATTGAAGTTATGCTTACAGGTCTGTAATTCCCCGGTTGTGATCTAGTTCCCTTTTTAAATATACTGTAGGCACCACATCTGCTTTACGCCAATCTTGTGGTACTGAGCCTGTGGAAATGGAGTCCTTGAATATTAAATGTAATGGTTTGGCTATTACTGAACTTAGCTCCCTAAGAACTCTTGAATGTATGCCATCGGTGCCAGGTGTCTTATTCACTTTCATTTGATCAATCCGCCTATGAACTTCTTCCTCCGTTAACCAATTGTTCATTAATATTGAGGTTGTTGCTTCCTCCTTCGGAACTACAAATGAAATGTATTCTTCCCTGGTAAACACAGAGGCAAAGAATTTGTTTAATACCTCTGCTTTTTCCTTATCTCCAATAATCTGCCTGCCCATCTCACACTGAAAGGGTCCTATATTTTCATTTCTGATTTTTCTGTTATAAAGGTACTTAAATAACTTTTTAGGTTTGATCTTACTTTCTATTGCAATCCTTTCAACATTATCCATTTTTGCTAATTTAATTGCCCTTTTAGAATTTTTGTTACATTCCTTATAATTCTGAAACGATGTCTCCGTCCCTTCTGACTTCAAGAATCTAAACGCCCGACTCTTTTCCATTTCCTCCCCTTCCTGTTTATTAAGCCACATTGGTTTTGACATATTTCTTTTATATTGATTACCCAAGGGATAACACTGACAAGTGTGCTTTTCTAACAATGTTTTAAAGACTGCCCATTTATCTTCTACATTTTCCCCTGCAATAACATCATCCCAATGTATTCCTTGTAGATTAGTCCTCAGTTTATTAAAATCTGCCTTTCTAAAGTCTAAGGTCTTTGTTGAACCCAAGAAATCTGTTTTTTAATAATTTATTTCAAATGAGACCATGTTATGATCACTGTCACCTATCCATGGACTTCATCATGGAGCTTCCCGACTAACAATATGACGAGCACCCTCATTGTCTTCGATTGTTTTTCTAAAAAACGCATTTCCTAATGTTAAAAAAAACTCTCCCCTTCCATGAAAATTCCTTCAACCTTACATGTGTCACTTCTGAAGCCTATCGAGGAATAATATTTCTACCTCTTCACCACTCCCTAACCCGGTAGTCTTTGATATTGAACTGGAGAATGACATGTGGCATATATTGGACTTGCATATGTCCAGATGATCTCTGCAATATCTGGTGGACTGGAAGAGGTACAGTCTTGAAGAGGAGCTGGGTCAAGGCTCAGGATGTCCACACCTCTACCCAGGTTCTGGTCATCCTTGAGGGAGGGGTAATATGAGGATTCGCTCTGCAGCCAAGATGGCAAACGGACCTGGATGCTTTTGCTCCAACGAAGATGGCCAAAAAAACAGAAACTCAGCTTCTAATTGTCAGCACCTGCTCCAGGGCTTTACATAGCTACCAGTTGCTCTCAGCCAGTGCCCCTGCAAAGTATTATTCTGTGTGTGCTTCCTTGTCCTACGGTCTGCCCTGTCCTTGCTATTGATCTTGTTGTGACTTCAGAACTGTGACCCAACTATCCCTGCCTTGAACTCTGCCTGCTTCAAACTCTGAACTGACCATTCTTGCCTGCCACCTGCCTCCTGCCTCGACCACGGAACCGGCCATGACCACTCTTGCCTGCCTCGACCCAGAACCGGACATGACTACCCATATATTTCTAGGATTCTAATCCCAGGCCAAGGTTGGCGCATTACGCCATACCTCTGCCCTACGGGTTCGTATTCTATCTTGCAGACAGAAACATTACACAACGAAGAAGGTAAAGGATCCGTGGTCCATCCGCTCCAGGAGAAAAAAGGTAAGAACTCACCAGCAAAAGAAGTTAAAACTAATTTATTGGGCTACATAAAAACAAAAAATAGACAGTAACAAACTCTCCCACGCGTTTCTCGAGAAAGCGCCATAGTGGGCGTGAAACGCGTGGGAGAGTTTGTTACTGTCTATTTTTTGTTTTTATGTAGCCCAATAAATTAGTTTTAACTTCTTTTGCTGGTGAGTTCTTACCTTTTTTCTCCTGGAGCGGATGGACCACGGATCCTTTACCTTCTTCGTCACTGTTGCGAGGATCAGCGTTCACCACCGGAAGCGGAAGCAGCCGCATACACAGAGGGAGACGCATCTACACAGGACTGGAGCTGGAAGGAAGAAAGCAGAGAGGTGATCTTGTGAGTCGCGTGGACTCCACACCGGGCGGTCAGCCAGGGCCAGGTATTGAGTGAGTACCTCTTCACCCTCCCGTTACTAGCCCTCTCTTGCGTTACCCGTTACTCACCTTGCTCCTTACTACAGTCCTACCTGACTTTATATACCCGGTGTCAACTCCATTCAATGTAATTTATATTGACTTTGCCCTGCCTGGCACCGCTGTCTACGCTCTTTGAGCTCATATACGGTTAATTTTCCTATCCCAGAAACATTACACAAGCCTCATATATCTAAATGTGGTGGACCTGCCCAGTAGTTGATTCCTTTTGGAAGATGAAACAAAAATGGCTACAAAGAATCTTGAATATAGACGTTCCGTTAGATCCATGGGTCTTTCTTTTGACTAGGCCACTTCAAGATATCTCTAAGGCTCAAAACAAATTAATATAGCTTGACAATATCAGCCATTCGGGCCTAGCATTTACCGTCTCAAGTCTTGTGACATCTCTATTGAGCGTTATGATTTTATGATGTTTGTGAGTATTAATCTACAAAGGGTCTGTCCTTTATAATAAATTAAGAAGACTTTACACTATGGAGCTATGTGCGCCTCCTTGTTTCTTTTTAGATATGTCATTTACATGTTGGAATGAAATTGCGGCCTTCGATACATTGGCTGAATTATCAGTCTGCTCCAAGGGCTGGAAAGTTCTGTTTAATCAAGGCTCATGATGTTACTGAAAACAGGAACAGATATGTTCTCTTAAATAATATGGCATCCGAATTATATATAAATACAAAAGTCCAAACTACATCTCATTAGCATAGGCTTATCAAGTTATTGTAGCATAATGTTGCCTTATCATCCAATAACGTCACGTTAAGGAAGTTTTAGGATTACTTCACTCAACACCTTAGAACAGTTCTTAAGATCGAGTTGAGAAAGAGAAGAGGAAAATAAAAATATGTTAGGTAAATGTTGCCACACCGATCCAGACCCTTTAGATAGCCCTATTTCAGAGTATGAATGGAAGTATATCCAAGTTTCGCCACGACTTTAATGTAAAGTGAAGTCCCGTGGTAACCGTAACGAACGTTACTGGATAGGCGACGCTTCATTTGCATGTCATTATCACTATCTGTTATACCAGCGGTGCGCAAACTCCCTGCGCCCCTCTTACCTGCTGCCTCATTGGTTGCGCCCCCCTCACTTCTAATGATGCATCAAATGACGTTGCTGGGTCATGTGACGTCACATGACCCGCGACTTCATTTGACGTCACGTCTCCATGGTAACGAGCGTCATTTGATGCCGTGTTGCCATGGAGACGCGTGGACAAGGAGCCAGTAAGTAAATTTACAGAGGCCTCGCGCTCTTAGCGCGGGGCCTCTGTAACAGCTGCGCGGCCCGTGACCCCCCAATAAAGTCTCGCGCCTCCCAGTTTGCGCACCGCTGTGTTATACAGTAGTTGGCACTATGCTCTTACGGGAGGTTACATGGCTTACCCTTATGTTATTGCCTTTTGAAGATACAACATTCAACAGAGAAGCCCAATGCTACATCCAATATGACAAAAATACTAAGTAAAATACTTATATATTCTCTTGAAAAAGGGTAATTTAGTTGAACCCTTTGGCCAAAGCATTGTAAGCTTGTGAGCCACGACCAGGCAGACCCAGTTCACAGGTCCTAACACTACCAGATAAAATACTAATATACCTCTATTAGGATTACAATTCTCATTTACCTCTATTAGGAGGGGGAAAGACCAACAATGGATCTATATCCAGTAGAATGAGACCTGCTGACTTATTTTGTGGGGGCTCAGGGGTTCCCAAAATGAGCTTGCTGGGGTTCTGTGTTGTTTGTTAACTTATTTTCAGCTGTCTCAGATGTTGGAGGTTAGTGGCTCCTCCTTCCCAGGGTTTTAAGCTCACTCCTCCCCACTTTCCAAGTCAGCAGGTCTCATTCTACTGGATATAGATCCAATGTTGGTTCTATATACCCTCCTACAGTAATAGAGGTAAATGAGAATTTTAATCCTAATATTGGTATATTAATATTTTATCTGGTAGTGTTAGGACCTGCGAACAGGTGTCTGCCTTGTCGTGGCTCACAGGCTTACAATGCTTTGGCCAAAGGGTTAAACTAAATTACCCTTTTACAAGAGAATATATAAGTATTTTACTGTTTATTTTTGTCATATTTGATGTAGCATCGGGCTTCTCTGTTGCTTGTTGTATACATTTGCCACGCTCAATAGCTCTCCTTTTGACACTTATATACATATATATTTTGTGGGGGCTCAGGGGTTCCCAAAATGAGCTTGCTGGGGTTCTGTGTGTTTGTTAACTTTTGAAGATACACCTCTAGATCTAGCACTACATTAAGTGACTTACCAGTGTTTTGTGGATCTGGGCCAAAGTTCATTTTTTTAGAACATAAACTAAATATAGAAGGGTTATTTACAGCTGTGTATCAAGGCATTTTAGTATAGCTTGGCTCATAATAAGAGCCCTAGAGATTTGCCGTTCTTTGGTTACTTTAGATCATATGCAGTAGAGTCTGACAATAAATTGAGGTAGGTTTCTAAAATTGTATAAGCAAGAAACCTTTTCAATCTTTAAAATCCAGACACTTTCTTCACAAGGTTTCAATGACAACAGATCTGGCAGCTTTCAGTTGACTTTGTATTCCTTTTTCTCCAAGCTCATTTAAATGCAATTTATGCTTTTATTTTGTGGCTCAAAGAAATTCAGTCACCCCTTATAATCACAATATAAGAAGTAAATCAGATTACCCATACATACTACATTGTCATTTTAAATCTAGTTTTGATTGTTCCTTGTTATTTGGAGTCCACTATCTTGACTTAATTATTTAACAATGAGTGTTCATTTGTTATATAATATCATTAATCTTTTTATAGATTATATATTTTTCTATAGACTATATTTTTTCTTCATACTTTTGGAAGAGGGATTATTAGCTATTTATTAACAGTGGTCAATGTTTGAGTATTCATTATTACGTACTTGTGGTATATGACTTTTTTTGGGGGGGGGGGGGGTTCATACTATTTTCATAGATATAAACCAGTTTATTAAATGCCTTGTAGGAACTTTATTATATGCCTCCATGCGTTATTCCATTTAGGTTTTTTAAATAATTTGTACCAAAATGACAGTGGGTACATATCGCTTCCCTCTTGTACTTTGTAGACATCTGTTTCTGACGAAGTGGCAAAGCGTTAAGATGGCTACCCAGCTGGTGGTTAGATGCAGCCTAAAGTCATCCCATACACACGTCATCGATAAGTTACCCAAAACTGGGACATACAGATCGGTCTGTGCGCATACGTGGGTAGACAAGACCCAGCAAGGAAGTCTAGCAGCAAGCCCCTTTGTTGTAATTCTCATCAATTTCTATGTTTGCAAGTGCATTTTTTTTAATTTCTATTAATATTTTGAGTAAAGATATACGTCACTATGGCACGTGCTTCATTTTTGTTATTGTAACCCTCCTTGCTTGGCTCTAAAGGAGTTTACATAAAGTTGAATATATACACATGGCTGTGCTCAGTCTCTCATACCTTTTCAGGGTGCTGGATCCATGCGAGCTGGACGTGGACATGCTGCAGATAAAATAATAATGGGCGCCAGGTACTTTTATAGTACTTAGGGTTGTTTCCCTTCGTATTGGTTAGATTGGCAATCTACTGCGTAGCTTCAATAACGCCCTACTTTAGATGGACCCTTGTTGGGACACATTCTCTGGGATCATGATCCTGTTTTGGTGCACGGCATTCTTAGTCTATACTTGTCGGATCGGGAGTTTACAGTGGACCTTCCAGTGGGGCTGATCCAATTATGCTCTGGAGCTCCTACTCTTAAAACTCCCTACTGAGCACATGCTTACTCCTCTCTTTGGAAGAGAAGGATATTGATTCATTGCTATGGGTTCTAACTATATAGGGCATGTTCCTTAAATGAAAACAATAAATGGTGACAGAACATCTTTAATGCACATAGCACAAACCTACTTAAGGGACTAACAGTGAGGCTTCAATCTATACTCTGAGGAACCAGTTTCTAGAACATTGGGAAGATCTATATATAACCTTCTATCTCCCTATATTGATATCACTGGTGCTCTCAAAACAAAACTGGGGAGTGTCGTTCATTTCTTCATAGTCATCCAACATCACATGATGTGGAGGGGAGTAGCCCGAGTCATCCCACACAGTTAACCCTTTAAGGCTGTTAACCATTTATACTAGGGGAGGGGGCAAGCTATACTATATTCAACCTCTGTAGTACAAATATCTTTAACCCTGTGTAATTGTCAATTTGGGATAGTCTTCCTAATATATTTCAGATGGTGTTAAAAGGCAATACGTGTCATAGGATAGGATTTTTACATATGCATGTGAATAGTCTATCTTCCTCAATTCATATATCTGCATTAAAAAACTGGACAGATCTCTACTTAAAATGTGAAAGAAAAAGTGTACAAATCTTATTGGTAATTTAAAATATTGTCATTGTGTGCAATGCAAAGTCTGCTTGCAATACAAAATCATTTAGTCATTCATATAGTGGTAAGAAATAGAAGATCAAATGATTTATGAATTGTTCTTCCACATATGTAATTATATGTTAATATGCCTTTATGGGATGTTTTATATAGCTTGCACTACAAAAACATTAAGCGAAAGAAGAATTGAACAAGTCAGCACCTAAAAACACTATCAGGGCCTCGTTCAATCAACCAATTAAATTGTGTAGGTATTGATCAGATCACACCAACAACTGGAGGTGGAAACATGAAGCAACTCTCGTTACAATTTTTTTTTATTTTGGATTCAAGAGTTAAGAGCATTAGACAAATATGGGTTAAGCAAGAATATACTGTCAGTGGTTTTGGAAGTATAGTTTTGATAACATATTTTTGTTTTCTACATTGGTTCATTCTGATTATCTAATGTACGATAATCATGAGATTCAGGTGATTTATCTCGATTCTGGCAATCCTTGCGCATTTTCCCTGGACAAAGGCATAGAGGGATACCCAAAATGGTCAAGTGTTTTATTTTGATTAGGTGTCATTTTAATTCATTGCAATGAAGTTTTTTAAATTCTATATAATTGCTTTGAGAGAATCAATTTTTTTTAAAGGAATCCTTAAAAGAAACCTCCACAGACTATATATTTTTTGTATACAGAGAGATTTTCCTCTTCATCTCTTCTGTTCCCCCAATACTCTACAGGGCAAGTTGGCGAGGCAGTGAATCTACTGCACAGGCAAGGAGGGTTAGAACGGTGGTGCAGCTGGATTGAAAGGAGAAGTGGAGACCAGACTGCTAGCTTCAAGATACAAAAAGATTTATTGGAGGCACATTTGAAAGTAGCAAGAGCAACCTCTTACGCGTTTCGTGTGATGCAATGCACTTTATCTACTCTTTGAGTTAGCTTTTATCAGTTTAGCCTTGCTATTGTTTTTCTTATCTGTTGTGTAGTCTTTTTTTGTGATGTTTGTTTTGTAGTGTTTGTCTCTGTATATTTAGTGTCATCTGTTGGCAATATTACACTATATATTTTTTTATTTTCATTTGTGTTTTCTTCACATATCACGGACCACACGGCGGAAGCCGCATCTGACCATCTGATACCTAAGATTAGAAGGGTCTATACAATTGGACATTTTTCCACCACTCATTGGACTTCCAGAATTTCACTCAATCGGACTTGTAAGGCGCCGGTTTTTCTTTCTTTTGCACCTTGTTTTTCTGATTTGTACCCATCAGTATTTCCCCAGGCAGCCGAGGCCGCCAATAGGGGGCATTTCTATAGAGGTTTAATATTATAATCATTTTTCCATTTAGCGCTAACTATACACCATCTTCCTTTTTTTATTAAAGAATATATGTTTTCCCTCCACTCTTTGTAATGAGTTTTAATGTATTAAGCTTCCTTGGGTTGCTATAGCAACATTTATAAAGGCAGAGCACTTCCGCTTTTGAAATAGGCAGCCATGGTGTGATCCCGGGGAAGCAGATCCTTTGACGGTCAGCAGCATAGGTAATTCAATTTCCTTAAAGCTAAGCATCTGCTGCATCTATTAATAATAATAATAATAATAATAATGCAAGCTGTATAACCGCTTTAAATGCCTTGAACTATCGAGGGTTTGTTGGTTGAGTATAAGGCTGCGGCCCCGCTGCCGCTGAGCGCACTCAAGCTTGAAAGCGGTGACGTCACCACCTTTCCAAGCATGAGGGCTCGGCTGTCCTTCACAAATCCGAGAGCAGGAGCGGGGGCATCATTGGCTGGATCGAGGCTGTGTGTCTGGATTCTCTCCTTCCCCTCCCCATCCCTCCCTCCCTCCCCCTTCTCCTCTTCCCTGCATTCTCCCCTATCTCCCTCATCTAATACTGTCTCTCTCTCCCCATTCGTTTCTGCCTCTCTCTCCCCCTTCCCCCGTTGGTTATTGAAGGGTCATGTGACCCTGCTCAGCGCTTGGAAATCAAATTTTCTTGTCACTCCACGCGCTGAGCTTTGGAGAGCATACGTGCACATACGCACGAGCGTGGCCGTACAGATAGAATTTCATTGAAGGGAAAACGGCAGCGTGGCCGCAGTCTATGGCCGACATCGTCTCTATGCCTTAATGAATGCAACAAAGGATTACAGCTAAAGTTTAGGATTTTGATACTATTCAAAATGGAAATAGAATAGAAAAAGCTAGATCAATGAAATAAATATTTCCTGTCCTTTAGGCCCACTATGATAGAGGCCTGGAATATTGAGTTGGGTACTGGAAGAGAAGATTGTTGAACACATTTGTTAAGTGTGGAACTAAGAGAGAGAAAATGTTTTTATAATATTGGAAATGTAATCGGAGCCAGGGGCTTTGACATTTTTCAGCATTTCAATGGTAGCAACAACTTCTTCCACTAAATTTGCGTCCATAAGACACTTTGCGCAATTGATAAAGTGCATATTGCACCCGAGAAATGTGAGGAAGCTAAATAGCAACTATAAATTATAGTGAGTAGTAGTGAAGTATTGAACCTTTCAAATTCCTTGCATATCACTATTGGGACATAGGACATGCTCCCATGTTTAAAGCGAATAGCATGTTTAAAGCAACTATAAATTAGTGAGTAGTAGTGAAGTATTGAACCTTTCAAATTCCTTGTATATCACTATTGGGACATAGGACATGCTCCCATGTATAAAGCGAATAGCATGATGGTTCATAATTTGTTGGCCAACATAGACAGCTTTATAGTCCTTCTGATAGTATTTATGTGGTGTTCACTACATTGCCTTTTCAGTTTTTGCAACCAATAATAAGCTTACAGTAGTTTGTTTTTGAAAACTGAAATCGGTTTATATAAAGAGGTGGAGGGGTGGCTTGGCTTCTTACTCAAAAATTCTTTTAAGGTAAGGTATTCCTAAACTCGTTTTAACCTCTTTTCCTGTCGGATGCAATGGAAATATGTTTACCTCTTATCACTGCCTTGAGAGTTTCCCATCACATATTGGATATCAGGGGTAGAATTAATGTTAAATGCGTCTCTGAGAACCTTAGCCATCAGTCAGAGACTGACTTCTAGCAAAAGATCTTGATTTGTCTTGGGTGAAGAAGCGGGCCGTGGTAATGTGTGTACCCAGCCTGTCATGAGGGTTGGGATCCTCACTAACTGGGGCCAGCCGAGCAAACCGGCAGAAAGGTGCAGCTCCAATTGGCGAGATCCTACTGGGGAATAAGTCTAATTCTTTTTAATTTAAGCAGGATCTATTTTAATTTTGCATATCCCCTTGTATTTTCAGCGAAAGCCTCGTGGCATTTGAGCTCTTGGAATTTTTTGTCAATGATTTACTGGAACTACAAAACCGCATCTATTTTCTCTTCTAGATTGTTTGTACGTTCACATAATTAAAAAAAAAAATTCTCTCATGCCTGCCAAGTTTTGCTGTAATTCTATTTGCTGAGTAGATTTAATATCAGGATACTAGCGAGGTTACCCCCGCATCAGCTAAGGTTTAATGTAATGGTGGTGCTCCCTAGGTAGGTAATTGAACATACAAACACACAAGACAAAGTAACCTAGTATGGGCGCTCATCCATCCCCTGGATGATTAGTGAATGATTTAAAATAAACTTGAATAAATATCCAATATAAAATAAAGGTAGTTAAAAAGATAATTAAACGCAAGGGTGATCAAACTGTCTAAACATCATATTAAATGTTCAGGATCATATGGAATATACAGTGATAGGGTGAGATAAATCATATCAACTACTTATAGTGAATCTTAATATCCACAATCAAAGAGTGGATCTAAATATCCACTAACTTTTAATAAAGACTTGAACTGATTGGTCTGCTGATAAACTGTAGCTGAAATGGTGCCTACCAGAAACGAGTTCCTATTCCAGGGTGAGTGTATACTGAACCATGTACCTTTGCCTGGTCGGTCAACGTGTGTTGAGCCCAAAGCCTCAAATGTGTGCAGGAGAGGCGTAATGGTATAAATAGGAACCCATTGCTCACATGTTTAGGTGAGATGAAGCCAACGACAAAAGGTAATCATGTGCAGTGTAAACACACACTGCTGTATGGAGCAGGGATACCGGCACCAAAAGTGGAACAAGCAGGCTAGCGAGCGGACTCCATGCGAGTCAAATCACGACCCTGCACCTGGGGAAACAATCCAAAATGCAGTGGGGCCTGTTGTGCCCCAATTAGTGTCAGCTTGAATAATACAGTGAATGATCCGCAAAGTACTTAGCAGGAAAACGAGCCTTCCAAATCTGAAAAAAGCCAAAGAGCTGGTTGTGGTACAACCTAATATGCCCTGAAGTGGCTAACTGAAGCACACCGAGTCCGACCGTAAAGTAAGTATATGCGGTCAGCGCTAAGTAGAATAGAGAGGTGCTGTAGCCTGTAAATAGCTCTATGAGGCCAATACATTGGATAGATGCAGAATGGTGGGACAATGAATATTGGATGCCTGCTGATGTCAGTATATACAGTGGGTAAGTCAGCTAACCACTACTTGCGCCCTTAGACCGTCAGATCTATACTATAGGAACAAATAGACTGCACGCATGCAGTTGCCGGCAACAGTGTTGCAAGCCGGTTCCTTGCTGATTCACTATAAGTAGTTGATAGGATTTATCTCACCCTATTCCATATGATCCTGAACATTTAATATGATGTTTAGACAGTTGGATTTCTCTTAAGTTTAATTACCTTTATTTTATATTGGATATGTATTATAGTTTATTTTAAATCATTCACTAATCATCCAGGTGATGGATGAGTGCCCATACTAGGTTACTTTCTCTTGTGTGTTTATAGATTTAATATCCTTCACATATTTACACTGATAACCTCTGTTCCTGGAGACCAGTCTTCTTCCTTTGAGTTGGGGGGAGGGGCTCAAGGTTCAACATGGTGGGAGTCAAACTAGGAGAGAGAGGGAGTCTGTTTTTTTGCATAGACGGGGATCGAAACTTGGGGAAGAGCTCCCACGTCCCATCTGCCTGTGCACCCATATATGTGTGTGTGTGTGTGTGTGTGTGTGTGTGTGTGCGCGCATGCATGTGAATCATATGCAGCCTTTTTGGCCCCATATAGATCATGTCTCCTACATGATGAACTGTGCAGACTATTCGCACTGCGCCCCCCCCTGCCTACTCCCCCCGGTGCTCGCGACCACCCTACCTTTCTTTCTGGCATGCGGGGGTCATATGACATCATGCCATGACCCTGCGCCGTCATTTGACGCCGCGTTGCCATGGCGACGCGTCACCGAAGACCCGGCTAGCAGCACGTAAGTTAGTTACAGAGGCCTCACGTCTCCCCCCGGCATTTACTTCAAATGCCGTAGGCAAGAGCGCCCGCGCCACCCCAGCAAAATCTCCCGCCCCCCCCCCCTCGGGGGCACGCCCCCCAGTTTGCGCACCGCTGGCTTAACCGATGCTGCACATTAAGCACATCTAAATCCTGAAGAAGTCCTAAGCATCTACCCAAGCAAATGAAAAACCTTGTCTTTATTCTTGCCACCAGCTCTCTAACCAATTATCAATATGAAGATGTAGTCAGACCAACTGTTCATGCTCCTGGGGAAGCAGCAGATTCCAGACCGCGGCATCATCCGGCAGATTTACATTTTTCCGTGCAGTGACCCTCTCAAGAGGACACTCTTCCCTCCCGACCCCCCACCCCCCCGTTCCACACTCCCCAACCAGGCAGTCAAGGCTTTTACGGTCCCCGAATCACATCATTTTGCTTTTCTTCCCATCACTACGGAGACAGTAAGTCTGGCTACATCTGTGGAACAAAAAGGTTCAAATGTGTAACCAGATACATCTGTTTCAGTTCTACCTTCATTGCTTTTGCCTAGATCCCACTTTTCAATCTGTAAAAAAAAGTTTCAGGGTTTTGACACTCAGAATAAACAGTCATATTTTAGATTATCAATTACAAATTCAATTTTATTTAATTTCTTCGTCAAACTCAGTTACGTCATCCCACACTTCAGCTAATGAAAAGATTGTCACTGAATGAGTAGAAAATGGTGTGCTGTATCAGCAGGCAGGTAGACAAATTTATCCTAGATCCGGAAAGATATGGAATGTACATGTAGGTTCGGCTCGTACACAGATCACAAGGTACAAACAAGTCTTTATGCAATACAGACTTACAAAACAATACAGTTCTCTTCACAAATTTTTTTCACAGAATTCTGCACAGCAATCTTGTAGAAAAAGTAGAATTCTGCAACACCAATATAAGTTACTGTTGCTTCATATACATTATTACTTTATACCTGCACTGTCTCTCCCATTGCACACAGGACAGGTTGAGGAAACATTTTATGAACATGATTTGGTGGTAGCAGAACTGGTTAGTCAGTAACTAAATAGGAGTAATACAGAACTGCCAGATCAGTACTGGGAACTTTTCTGCTACTGTATTGTCTCATGATAAATCGACTATTTAAAAAAAATTGGTTGCATTTATAACCAAACCCTGTACAATTACTTGACAAAGAATGTGGTGCTTTTTTTAAAGGATCAATGCAATTTTTTGGTGCGCCTTATCTGTGTTACTGGATGGATCTCAACATATTCACACAATGTAAATAGGCATATTAACATCAGCTCCATTTACACTTTTCCTTCAGTAATATTTCGCAAAACTATTTCATCCTCAAATTCAAAGTCAGTGCTGCAATAGTACAATCACTTGGAAGGAGAGGGGGAGAGGAAAAAAATTACAGTATGTGACAAATGTGAGAAAGGTAGCACAATTTAAAATGCCCCTAATAATTACCCTCAGCCATTTAGTTAAAATCAAGATCACAGAAAGCTAGACCGTTTGTCTCTGTGACGGACCTAGAATAAATGTTTTTAGCCACCATAAAGCGTATTTTCCCCATACACAGATGAAAATAGACTTCTCCTTATGACTAAAAAATATATATATATATATTTTTTTTTTACTACAGAACACAGCAGCCATTATGCTTCTGCTTGTTACTCTCACCCCTTCCCCCACAAGAAAAAGTAAAGCAAGGTCTACAAAAATAGCAATTAACTCTAAAAATAGTTTGCTGATTTGAGAGTTTCATTTAAATTACATTCAGATGTAATACAGCTATTTATAAGGAACAACGCAGTGGCATGGTGCTTGATAGGCTTATTTTCCAAGCCTGGTTGCAACAGGAGTTAGCAGTGTCAGTGCTTTAGTACAGTATGTATATCCCTGCCAGTATCAGTATCTTGTCTGATATTCGTGATGCCAGCGATTAAAATCATTGTAGAAAAGCACAATGCTTCCAGAAGCCATGCCCGTCATTATACACCTGCAACAAGGTAAGAAAAAACAGTTGTTCAAATTGTGTTTTCATCTTTTTCATTTGAAATATTATACAGAGGGAAAATATACATGTGTACTGTATATAGATCAAAAACTTATTACATAATTAGTATTGAAAGTTTCTTGTTAATCTCTAACAAAAAGTTGCTGGAACCCAAGCAGAATGACTTGCACATATAATACCTACACTGATCCATATATATGTATTCATGAGAAAATATATATTCCAAAACAAATTACAATATTAATCTTCTGTATTTCATTAACTACATATTAAATTGAATCAATACATTCAGTATGCCTCCAATCTTACAGATGGCTTTTTATTAAGCATATAATTAGGCATGTTTTATTTCATCCAATAGGGCAGTGTTTTCCAAACTTCTCCTCATGACCCGCTGCCACACCAGCTTTCTGAGACAACCACCTAACATTATATTACTATACAAGAAAAGTGCATTCACCTGGATGCAAGTGCATTGGTTATTCCCAAAACCTGGTGTGGCCATGAGTCACGAGGACAGGTTTGGAATAGACTGGAATAGACTGCAATAGGGAAAGAGTTGGCTTAAAATACTTTAACTAATCATATGAAAAATGGCCAAAGTGGGTAAACTTGATCATTATAAAGAAGTTGGGCTGTGACTGGACAAAGTTCCATCATCTGAGCCAAATACAACAAAGGCCAGGAGTCATCAAAGTGAAATGCAGTGCATCATGCCCGGTACCTCGCATTTCACTTTGATGTCTCCTGGATAAAGATTTTACTTCACAGCAAACAGCTGTCCCTTCTTATGAAAGCATTTATGTTCAAGTTAATTTTCAACATTTCCTAATATTGTTTTATGCAGTACAAATAAACATGTTGGTGTCATGTCAGCTTTCTTTAATGGCAAGACTATAGAATTTCACTCCAGGGACAGTGGCCCGTCATTACAATAAATTCAGAAGCAAAGTGGACATCACATGCGTAAATCTCACCTTTGGTCAAAAGACATGGCCATGGAACGGATGCCAGCATCACAGCCTGGATAAGCAAAGAGCTGTTTCATGTCAGATACCTGCCACACCATAACAACTCCGTTATCGCCTCCTGTAAGCAAGTACTGTCCATCTCGACTAAGAAGAATTGCCTGGGAGGTAAAGCACAATGTAATTCAGGTTACTTATAGATATGTTAATACATTGCATTAAACAACAATACACACACACACACACACACAATGTGTATGTGTGTATATATATATACACACACACACACACACACACACACACACACACACACACACACACACACACACACAATTGTATTCATTTATAAAATATTTATTCGGAAGAGATTCTCTGAGAGTTACCTCTCATTTTCAAGTATGTCCTGGACACAAAATTATGTTGACATTACACTTTTACAGTTACAAACATATTTAAAGCAGGAAACAGCCAAAGACATGAGGTAAATTTGAGAGCGACTGTTAAATTGTCCCAGAAATGGGGTGCTCGATAAGAGAAAGAAAAGCGACCAAATTCTTTATTTAACCTAGGAACCATACAATAAATCTCCTTCTGCCTTCATCCATCACAGAGAAGGATGTGTCACTGTTTATCTCCTCTTCTCCTTTTACCCCTTGACCCCTTTCCCTCAAACCTCTTTCTCCTACTCTAATCTCCAGACTCACATATTTTCAACTCCTCTCTCCACTCTGTAACCTTTCTCTCCTCCTTCAAGCACACAACATTTATACCCTTACTCAAAACAGGAAGCTTAACCCTACCTGTCCCTCTAATTATGCCCTGTGTCCCTCCTGCCTCTAACCTCTTGAACGCTTTGTATTCTCTCACTTGCTTCATTTTCTTACCTCCTATTCTCACCTAGATGTCTACAATCTGGCTTCCGCACTGCTCACTCCACTGAAACAGCCCTCACCAAAATAACTAATGACCTCAATGCTGCCAGAAACAAAAGTCATTATACTCTGTTCCTGTTGCTTGACATCTCTGCAGCATTTGATACTGGGGACAACCTTCTATTCCTTCATATTCTCTATACTTTTGGTATGCATAACAGAGCTCTATCCTGGATTTTTTCTTACCTCTCCCATCGTTCTTTCAGTGTCTCGTTTGCCAACACCTCCTCCTCTGTCGTTCTCTCTGTGGGGGTACCCCAGCGTTTTTTCCTGGGATCTGTTCTCTTTACACACTCTCTAGGCGATCTCATCGCATCTAATGGGTTCAAATATCACTTCTATGCTGACGACATCCAAATTTACTTGTCAACCCCTGACCTTACACCGGCTATACAGACGAAAGTCTCTGAATGTCTCTCCGCTATATCATCCTGGATGGCCCTCTGATGACTCAAACTTATCATGTCAAAGACAGAGTTTCTTAAACTTCCTCCCAAGCTTGGAAGCTACACCGTTTCCTCTGTCGCTCTACTGCTAAAACTCTAATGCAGGTTCCCATTCTCTCCCGTCTCGATTATTTTAACCTTCTACTTTATGGCCTTCCTGCCTTGCACCTGTCTATCCTACAATCTAACCTAAATGTTGCTGCTAAAATCACTTTACTCTCTCCTAAATCGGTCTCTGCGTCTTTCCTGCTGAATCACTCTCCTGGTTTCCTATTAAATCTTGTGGTACTTATAAAATGATCTCCTCACTTTTAAGGCTACATACTCTTCTACTCCTCCTTATATCCCAGCCCTAATTTCTCGCGATACACCTGACAGACTCTTGCGTTCTGCTCAAGGATATCTTCTGTCTACACCTTTTGTATCTAAAGCCCTCTCTCACCTAAAACCTCTCACTCACTACCCCACACCTCTTGAATGCACTTCCCCTCATTATCCGACAAACACCCTCTCTCTCCACTTCTAAGACCTTAAAACACACAGCATTAATGGGTAGCTCCATTTGGGGAGTGTTTTTTTTGTATGTATGTGGGGGTTTGTATGCATTTGGTGAGGGGGGGGGGGAGTTTTGTATGTATTTTGGGAGTGGGGTGTTTGTATGTATTTGGGGGGTGGTTTATTTTGTATGTATTTGGGAGGTGGGTTTTTTTGCTTTGTATTTAGGGGTGTTTTTTTTGGTATGTATTTTATTTTGTGGGGGGGGGATTGTGTGTGGGGTGGGAGGGGGAGAGAGGGAGGGAATGCTTGTGAGGGAGCGGGATTGAGTGACAGTAGGGTAATTTATGGAGAGGAGGTGAGGGGGGAGTGAGGAAGAGGGCGTAAGAGAAATACATGGGAAGAGGGGGGGTAAGAGGGGGGGGTAAGAGGGGGCTCGCAAGACCACCGACACAGGGGGAGAGGCCCGGTCATAACTAGTCCTGGGCCCCTTGGAAACCTGTCTGCTGCCAAGAGGCCCACAGAACAGAGCCTTGGGGTACCCCACATAAAAAATATTCAAGTGGCTCGAGTTGAAGCCTATTGGAATCTTCCTGATAAGAGATAAACCAGTTTAAAGCACATAGTCCAATAACAGAGTACTTGAGCATAATAGTATGGCCAACAGTATGAAAAGCCTTTGCAAAATCTAGGAATATTACACTAGTCAACTGTCCATGTTCCACTCTACACTGGATCTCATTGCAGATTTAAGAGGATTGTTACTGTGGAGTAATTTGGTCGGAAGCCAGATTGTAATTGACAAAAGAAAATGCGACTTCAAATAAACAATTGTTGCTTAGTTAGGAATGAACACATTTTTCATGATTTTGGATAACAGAGGTAGAATAGAGATGTCTGTAATTGACAAGAGATGGGCAAACCAGTCCAAACCCGTTTCCCGGATTTTTTTAGGCTAAATCCGATCACCCCACCAAGAACCGCCTGCAGGTTTGGCACAAAAAAATCAGAACAGGTTGTTAAAAATCCGTGCTGCCTTAAATGGATTTGAATAAGGGAAAGGCAAACCCCTAGGTTAAATTAGGGGAGTGCACTTGCATCTCATCAATTTATACCCTCTGTGAAGTCAGGCATATTATACATAATCTGGGTTTCTGACTCTTTGTATTGTAAAGGAAAAACAGGATGTCTATGTGAATTGATTGGATATATCCACGATGTTTATGTCTTGAAATATACAATAAAAAAGTTTGAAATAATAAAAAATAAAAAAAATCCGTGCTGCCGGTATCTCTCTCCTGTTTAAATTTCCCACATCCTGCAGACCATTAAGAAACCATGACGTCATCCCTTGCGGCTTCCTATTGGCCCGCGTGACTAGGACACACACAGAGACATACAGAGAGATACTGGATGCACCAACGGAGGTATCTGAGGAAGCAGGTGGTCCCCTGAGCTGAAACTAATGGGGTTCATCTCCGGATACCCCTCACTTCAAATATAAATATATATATATATATATATATATATATATATATATATATATATATATATACATATACATATACATATACATACACACACATGTCAAAATGTCATTGCCAAAAATCCCTTGCTGCAGGTTTCTTGTTGCCTTTTTAACCCACCATAACTTAAAATGTGATGGTAAACCCTACAGTGTTTTGTTTAAATCCTACAGCCTTCAAAATTGCAAAGCCAGTTACAACCAACCTCACACTGATGAGACCCATTAAGGTTGAAACATGTCTGAGTGGTTTCTCTGGCTTTGCATCTGATTCCCATGCTGTGCTTAAAAGCTGTGTTAACAGCAAGCATTAGCTTATAAGGGTTCCATGTAAAAATGGAGTTCAGGCAAAATGTGACACTGCTCATTTGCATGTAATTTCCCAGAATCCCTTGCTGCAGTGGAAGCACTGTATGTTAGGTGATAATGGTGAAAGGCAGGGTTGTGCACTATCACACACATATATATATCTTCATGTCTTGAATTAAACCAGGTGCTATGCTATTGTAGTGAGTTACTGTGCTAGATAAAGCTCCATAAAAGTCAATCCAAGTAGTTCTACATATGTGCAAAATAAACGAAAATATACAAGATGGAATCTGCACTCCAAGTAAACCAATATCAGGAACAAACATAAAATGTACTATAAATTTAGTGGGCTCCCCTCCACCATCCAAAAGACAAAGTCGGCTTGCCGTGTTAAAAAAAATATAAAAATTTAAAAAAACCAAAAAAAACAGCACATACCTTTTTTTTTATTCAGTTAATATTATGATCTCTTATTTATAAAGATCCACACACTGTATTACTGTATGCAGTGCAATACAATAGAAGTGTGAAAGACAACCATACAATTCCATCATTAACTTACACCAAGGTGGGCCCTGCTCTACTAATGAGATTGCAATGTGAACTCTATTAGAGAAAAGTTGGATGTGCTCATGATAAATAGAAACATGATGGCACAAACCAGAACTGTTATCAGAACACAAAAGCAAAACATTGTGTATCCATACACAGGAATACGAAGGCATATAATATTACAAATCTATTTCTTCATAGGCTAAATCAATACTCATTTTGGTCCCTCATTTGCACAATTGGCAATCTCCCGAGGCTATTTTGAAATTGCAATGATTGCCATGACAAATAATTATTTGCTACACTTAGAAAATTCATCTGAAGAAAATCCATTAACCTTTTGGTCACGGTTCACTTGAGTTTTATACTCTGTGCTTTTTATGAGAGAAATGCTATACTAAGAGGCAAATTAAGGCTATTAATCTTTAACCCTTCCACAACCTGAGAAAGTGATTCCTCTGATATCTTTATTAAATTAAGGCCATCTATTCAGAGGATCCACCCTAACGGATGTCACAATGCAAATTTTCTATGTGCCAGATTGGGTAAATAGTAAAAAAAAAAAAAAAAAAAAAGCCGATTTAGCAAAGAAACACGACATGATCATAATGTCTTAAAAATCACAAAAGAATCTGAAAGCTTGCCAGTGTAATACTGTAAATAAACTCTACTGTTCACTACTTCTTCGGATCACAGCTAGAAAATCCCCCCCCCCCCCCACCACCAAAAACAAAAACCCCTAGAGCTCTTCTGTCTACCAGGAAATAAGGCAAATGCACCATGGCCCAGAAGCTAAACTACTGAATAAAGTGTAGGAAGCATGGAATGCCATTTCATAAGGGGAATGAAAAATGCAAGCCTTGTTACGATTTATTTTCCCCCAAAAAGTGTTTGCTAATGCTTTGGGCTTAAGGTGTGAGTAAAGGCATTGGCTCTGAAAATTATAACACTGCTTTGAAGCAGAAGAACCTGGTTCAAATTCTGACTTCAGCTTCTGGTGACCTTGGGCAAGTCATTTTATCTCCCTAAGCGCCAGATAACAAAAGCAGATTGTAAGCTCTATGCGGTGGGGTCTCACTGTTTCTGCAATGTCCAATGCTGCGTGTAACTGTTACCATTAAATGTATTAAGCGCCGAGTCCAATTGGGAGAAAAACGCTCTATAAATAAAGTTATTATTATTTAAGAACAATATATTATGGGATATCTCCTGGTAATGTTTTGATTTTAGGTATACAATATAATGCCTGGAAAGGGCCTCCGAAATAATGATGGTTTTAATCTCTAATAATTCAATGTTTAAAACGCCCAATATGATGCTACAGTAAAGGGTTATTCTTTTCCGACTCGGTCTCAAACTTTCTGAAAAAAATTCCACCTATAAAGGCCGCAAACTTTTTTTTTCCTGGAAGAAAAAATATATTTGTGTCTACTGTAGATGAGCCAGGAGTTTCTAATGTGCACTGTCTTATGTCAAGAGCAGAAAGGGAGCTAAGGCAGCAGATAATGGTGGATGTCATAAGGTAGACAGGATCACAGAGATCCTGTGAGAGGGAGTGAACCAAATCTAGAGATGGGAAAAAGTTAAAAATATGGCAAGGATTACATATAGGGAGATAACGAAAGAATTAAGAGTACCGAGGCATGGGAAAGAAGCAGAACGACATGGTGAACTAAAGGGCAAACAGTGTATGGAGCAAGTGTTAGGCTGCGATTATACAGAAAAACGTGTCGCCCGTAGCAGCACAAAAACAAATTTTGAAAATGCAGTAGCAAGTGGGGAGACAGTTGAATTTGGTATATATCACGTATGTATGAAACATGTTTAGTGCACCGTGTGGTGTCGCTATGGGTGACACCACAAGCGTTTTTCTGTATAATCGCAGCCTAATGGCACACAACTGGGAAAGTATAGAGGGGCATCATTGGAAGGGTGGTAGAGGGAGTCAGTGGAGGGGTAGAAAAGATGCAGTCATGAGTGGGAAAATAGAGGGAGAAGGGAGAAGGGAGAAATGAGAGTGAACAAGCAAAATACAGAATAACGGGCGATAGTGAATGATAAGGACAAAAGCCACCAAGCAGCAAAGGTGGATAAGGGGCATGGCTGAAGAAACAAGTATTTTAATAAAATGGTAATGGGGTAAATAGAGTGGAAACAACAAAACTTAAAATAATAATCACAGAGACAAATAAGGGAAGAGGAGTGCAAAGCAAAGGAAGGGGGAGGGGTATGGGTCAGGGAGGAGGGAGGATAGGGATGCTGCATGTGGGGAACATATAGGTGAAGCCTGTAGAAGAGAATTAAACAGAACAGTTGCAGGAGCAATGAAAGAGCAATTTTCGTAAGACATGCTATTTTCCGCTAGGAAGTATGGCAGATTCCCATTTCTAAAGTTGTTTTGAAGTTCAAACTGTGATTTTATGCTATTTAACATGCTACTGTATATTACCTGGATAGCTTTAATGTACAAGAGAGAGAGTACAGGAAGAAATCAATTAACATAATTTGCCAAATAATATTAATGCACATCATGTATTTTTCCTAGAATGATAATTATTTTATCAATAGATGATATAACCCTTCATTAAGACATGCACCTATATAATGTACAAAGTTTCTTGGCTACAGTGGTGAGAAAAAGTTTTTGAACCGCAATGATAATTACGAAAATTCCATAGTTTTTATATGATCGTCTTCATGAATCAAAACCAGTCTTTTCTTAAATATCCAATAGGGTTTATGTTAACCAATTCCATGTCTTTTGAAACAAAATGATGTATGAATTAGACAAACCATGAGTAATTACGAGTCAGGGTATGTGCAAAAGTAAGTTAAACCCTGGTTTTATCAGCTAAATTAAAGGGGATAATTAGAATCAGGTGTTTAAATAATTAGGTGGACCTTCAGGTGTAAGTTTGGTAGGCCCCACCTTATATAAAGATCAGGAACTTTGTGAGTTTGGTCTTCACCATACAGGTGTGTGGAAACACAATCAAAGCAATCTCTATAGACCTCAGACAAGCAGTTATTGATGTTTATCAGTGTAGAAAGGGTTACAAAACCTTTTCTAAGAATTTGCGGCTCCACCAATCCCCTGTCAGACAAATGGAGAAAGTTCAAGACCACAGTCACACTACCCAGGAACGGTCATCCTACCAAATTTCTCCAAGAACAAACCGGCAAATCCAGGAAGTCACACAGATCCCCAGAGTAACATCCAAGGATCTGCAGGCCACTCTCGCCATAGCTAATGTGAGTGTTCATGACTCAACTATCAGAAAAGACTGGCAAGAATGGTGTTCATGGAAGGATATCCAGGAGGAAACCACTGCTCTCTAAAAAGAACATTGCTGCCCATCTGAAGTTCACCAAAGAGTAAGTCGATAATCCACAAGACTTCTGGAACAATGTTCTATAGACAGACAAGTCAAAAGTAGAACTTTATGGACTCAGAGAAATGTTATGTTTGGTGAAAACCAAAACTGCGATCGAACAGAAGAACCTCATCTCAACCGTCAAGCATGGTTGTGGGAGTGTGATCGTTTGGGCTGCTTTGCTGCCTCAGGACCTGGATGGCTTGCCATCATTGACACACCCATGAATTCTGCATTGTATCAGAAGATTCTGAAGCGAAAGTGGGTCGCAGCAAGACAATGATCCTAAACATACAAGCAGATCTACAAAAATGGCCACAAAATAAGAAATTATGCATTTTAGAACAGCCTAGTCAAAGTCCGGACCTAAACCTCATTTAAATATTGTGGCAGGACCGGAAGTTCATGTAAGGAAGCCTTCAAATGTCATCGAGTTGAAGCAGTTCTTTATGGAGGAATTGGTCAAAATTCCTCAAAACCGATGCGAGTCTGACCAGCAGTTACAGGAAATGCTTAGTTGAAGTTATTGCTGTTCAAGGGGTACTGAATCTAAAGGTTCACATACTTTTTCACACATGGATATTGAATGTTTAATCATTTGTGGATAAATAAATGTTGAAAAAGTATCATGTTTTTGTGTCATTTGTTTGATCAGGTTATCTTATCTATTATTATAGATCTAATAACATTTTAGGTTTGAAATGTGAAAATCTTAAATGTTTCAGAAACTTTTTCTCATCACTGTACATCTTCTGTATGTGCTGAACAAACAGAAATTACTTGACAGTAAGCAGCAGACAACCATAAAAATGTCGGTTTTGGACAGTAGAGATACTGCTGAATATTTCAACCCCGTAATAAAAAAACTGAAGAGAAACAGGAAAAATAAGGGTGGGAAAAATGAGACAAAAAATCTTCACTCCCTTAAAAAATGAAAAAACATTATATTGTTGTTTGCTTGCTCTTAAAAACAAAAATATCACTTGTGCCCCATGGATTATGCAATGTGAGCAGCTACTGTGCCCTTTTCAATCTCAAAACAAAGCAAATAATTGCATCCCTTGGGTTGAGCGGGTTAGTGTCTTTGCCTCAGGTAACACAGCTAGATTTTAGGAGTGGATTTCCTCTTCCATCCAAGTTATTCATTTTGACATCTAAACATTGCATAGTAGATGTGCTTTGACATGCTTCTGGCTGGGGCTCTGGTGGGCAATGCAGTATTTAAAACAAAAACAGGTGTATAGCGTTGATTAGGCTCTGAGTTTCCCCAGGCAGTCTGGAGGTCTCTTGGTAGTTTTCATGTCGCAGGCTACAAGAAAGTAAATTAGAATTCTGTCCTGTGTCTGATGATTGTAAATTGTTACTTTTGTCGACATCCTGTGGCTCTGGCTTACCACGACACATGAAACACAACCTGTTTTACTCCCTCCATTCAGTCAATGGCAGCCAGGGTTGACCTTCGGGTTTCCTTGGTTTCACCTCTAGCCCCCCTCCCCCTTCCCATTTCTTCAGCAACAAACCATGAAAACATCAGTCTGGCAGAGCCGAGGGCAGGTACTTCTCATTGGGGGAGCTGGGCTTTAATCACATAGTTGCCACTTGCCTTCTAGCATGATAAAGTGCAGAAGCAGTTGGGGGGGGGAGGTGAAGGGGGGGGGGGTGTGGATTTTTAAGTCTAAAACCCAACAGGGACTGCTTTAAAAAAAAAGAAAGAAAAGCTGTAGTACACATGTGTTCGGCTGGACTGCAAAGAGCGGAACTTCCCCTGCCTCAGGCAACCAGCTCCAGCTTCCAGCACAGACTGAAACACTACAGAAATTGTTTTAGCCAGCAAGGGATTTCAAGATATTTTACAGATTTATTAGCCTGCCTGACAACATAATCACAACTGAAAGTGACAGATTATCAACATTATTATTGCAAAAGGGGGGGGAAAAGTTACAAAGGAAAAGCACTGCTGTGGACTCGATTATTCAGGGTGATTCACAATAATTGCCTCTTCTCCAATATTTGTACAAACTCGGTTACACACAAAAGGCGAGGAGGGAAAGGAGAGATTTGAGATAGGCATTACATTTCAAGTGCTAAGAGATCTGTCAGAACAAGCGTGATTAGGGAGTAAGCTATACCAGTATTTTGGCAAGATGCACGTGTATTAGCTACGCTATGGGGATTAGTAACATTTTTGTAGACGTCCATATTTGATATAATTAACTCACATTTTATAGCCCTCATTACTCCAATCCCAACTATCGTTTGGCAAATTATAGATCGAGAAGTCCGCAAAATGCTCATAGCGTGGGTATATATATGTGTGTATGTATGATATATATATATATATATATATATATATATATATATATATATATATATATATATATATAGATAGATATAGACACACACATTTATACGTTGCTGCCAAGATTGGTCTAAATCAGCGGTGCTCAAAGTGGGGGGCGCTGGATTTGTCTGGGGGGCGCGGGTTGTTGCAGAGGGCTTGCGGTCTTCCCCGAGGCATTTAAATTAAATGCCGGGGGATCGCGTGAGGCCCCTGCAAATCTAAAACTTACCTGGACTCTGCCGGCGTCACTCGTGTCCATGGCAACGCTGGATCGTGTGACGTTACACGCATCAAATGACGCTGCGGGTCACATGATGTCACAGGCTGACAGGATCAATGAGATCAATACAAATCACATACAGAATACAACAAAAAATAAACTGGCGCCTAAAACGAATCCAAAAATGTACAGTGAATAAACCTGACCATATAAAATGTCCAGTCCTGTCGAACGTTCCGAGGTCTGGTGTGTGTATATATATATATATATATATATGTAGAGGTATCAGTACCGTGTTAGCCGAGCTTCAATAATCAAAAAATAAATAGATGATACCGTTCTGTGGCTAACGAAATGCTTTTATTTGTGCGAGCTTTCGAGATACATATATATATATATATATATATATATATATATATATATATATATATATATATATATATATCTTATACTATATTAGTGAAAGCACTGTATGTTTGCCTGCCTGCATGCATGCATGCCTGCCTGCCTGCCTGGATGTCCGGTGTCCCTAGGGGAAATCTCATTGGTCCCTTGGGCCGCCCCCCGCACACCTCTCATTGGCCTGAGGCGGAGTGACGGGCCAAAGGACACACATACACAGGGACACACACACACACACACAGGGACACAAACACACACACACACACGGACACACACAGGGACACACACACATACACACAGAGGGGGGGGGGTGTACATTAGCAGCATGTATAACCCGGGGGGTGGGGCTCACATACCCACCGGTCCCGGAGCCTCTGCCTCTTCCTCCCCGAACATCAGCCTCCACACCCGCGCGCACCTCCTCCTCTCCCCATGTCTCCCGCGCTTTCAGCCCCCCCCCCCCCCCCCCGGCGCCGCTACAGTCAGCGGGGGAGCGAGTGCCCGGGACACAGCGGGGGAGCGAGCGCCCGGGACACAGCGGGGGAGCGGCCACAACAAGCTGCCTCCCGCCTTAGATCCACGTGGGAGCTTCCGGACGGGTGAGTGAGCGGCCTTCACCTCCCCTCACCCCCCTTCACCTCCCCTCACCCCCCTTCACCTCCCCCTCACCCCCCTTCACTTCACCTCCCCCCTTCACCCCCCTTCACCTCCCCTCCACCCCCCTTCACCTCCCCTCCACCCCCCTTCACCTCCCCTCCACCCCCCCTTCCCCCGGCGCCGCTACAGTCAGCGGGGGAGCGAGCGCCCGGGACACAGCGGGGGAGCGGCCACAACAAGCTGCCTCCCGCCTCAGATCCACGTGGGAGCTGCCGGACGGCTGAGGGAGCTGCCGGACGGGTGAGGGAGCGGCCGGACGGGTGAGGGAGCGGCCGGACGGGTGAGTGAGCGGCCGGACGGGTGAGGGAGCGGACTTCACCTCCCCTCACCCCCCTTCACCTCCCCTCACCCACCCTCCACCTCCCTTCACCCCCCTTCACCTCCCCTCCACCCCCCCTTCACCTCTCCTCCACCCCTCCCCTCCATCCCCTCCACCCCCCCCTCACCCCCCCCTTCACCTCACCTCCCCTCCACCCTTCACCTCCCCTCCACCCCCCACCCCCTTCACCTCCCCTCCACCCCCCACCCCCTTCACCTCCCCTCCACCTCCCCCCTTCCCACCACTCCCCCCCACCCCCCCCTTCCCACCACCTTCCCCCCCACTTCCCACCACCTTCCCCCCCTTCCCACCACTTTCCCCCCCTTCCCACCACTTCCCCCCCCTTCCCCCCTCCTCCTCCCCCCCTTCCCACCACCTCCCCCCCCTTCCCACCACCTCCCCCCCTTCCCACCACCTCCCCCCCTTCCCACCACCTCCCCCCCCCCTTCCCACCACCTCCCCCCCTTCCCACCACCTCCCCCCCCCTTCCACCACCTCCCCCCCCCCCTTCCCACCACCTCCCCCCCCCTTCCCACCACCTCCCCCCCCTTCCCACCACCTCCCCCCCCCCTTCCCACCACCTCCCCCCCCCCCTTCCCACCACCTCCCCCCCCCTTCCCACCACCACCCCCCCCCTTCCCACCACCTCCCCCCCCCCTTCCCACCACCTCCTCCCCCCTTCCCACCACCTCCCCCCCTTCCCACCACCTCCCCCCCTTCCCACCACCTCCCCCCCCCTTCCACCACCTCCCCCCCCCCTTCCCACCACCTCCCCCCCCCCTTCCCACCACCTCCCCCCTCCTTCCCACCACCTCCCCCCCTTCCCACTTCCTCCCCCGCCCTTCCCCCCTCCCCCCTCCTCCCCCCACCACCTCCCCCTTCCCCCCACCACCTCCCCCCTTCCCCCCACCACCTCCCCACCACCTCCCCCCCTTCCCACCACCCCCCCCTTTCCACCCCCCCTTCCCACCACCCCCCCACCCCCTCCTCCTCCCCACCTCCCCCCCTTCCCACCACCTCCCCCCTCCTCCCCCCTTCCCACCACCTCCCCCCTCTACCCCCCCTCCCCACCACCTCCCCCCTCTACCCCCCCTCCTCCCCACCACCTCCCCCCCTTCCCACCACCTCCCCCCTCCTCCCCCCCTTCCCACCACCTCCCCCCTCCTCCCCCCCTTCCCACCACCTACCCCCTCTACCCCCCCTCCTCCCCACCACCTCCCCCCCTTCCCACCACCTCCCCCCTCCTCCCCCTTCCCACCACCTCCCCCCTCTACCCCCCCTTCCCACCACCTCCCCCCCCCCCTTCCCACCACCTCCCCCCCCCCCTTCCCACCACCTCCCCCCCCCCCTTCCCACCACCTCCCCCCCCCCTTCCCACCACCTCCCCCCCCCCTTCCCACCACCTCCCCCCCCCCTTCCCACCACCTCCCCCCCCCCTTCCCACCACCTCCTCCCCCCTTCCCACCACCTCCCCCCCTTCCCACCACCTCCCCCCCCTTCCCACCACCTCCCCCCCCCTTCCCACCACCTCCCCCCTCCTTCCCACCACCTCCCCCCCTTCCCACCTCCTCCCCCCGCCCTTCCCCCCTCCCCCCTCCTCCCCACCACCTCCCCCCTTC